>NW_027506896.1:35000-332500 GCF_052324685.1 Brachyhypopomus gauderio
TCAGAGTAAACACTATTTCCAGTAATTCAGCAATGGAGCTGGAAATTTGACAGGAAAAAAAAAAAAAAAAAACAACATTATTTACTTAGTGGATAAATAATGCATAAAAATCTGCATAAACACAGTTTTACGACTGTGGCCAGAGTGTATTTCATGGCAGGAGGATACAGGTGAGAACAGTTCTGGTGTAAAGTAAGAACATGTGGCAGTGTGGATAATGCCCTTGAGTTAGTGAGGAGGTGAGTAAGTCAGTAAGCATGTGTGCGCGTGTGTGTGTGCACACCTGTGTGTGTTTGTGTGTGTGTGTGTGTACCTTACAGAGAGCCTGGGCTAGGCTACCCTTCTCATCTTCTACTAACTCCTTCTGTAGTGTGAGCTGGTTCAGGGCCTCTTTTACACACACCAACTCTTTACGCACTTCGGAATGTTTAGTCTCCATTTGTTCAATAGTCCACTGCCTATATGTCCACACACACACACACACACACAAACACACAAATTAGCACACAACTGCATATACAGGAATAGAATGTGAGAGAAAGCCCATGTGTAAACATAGACAAACACTCAAACACTAACAAACATTCACACACACACACACACACACACACACACACACACACACACACACACACACACGCACACACGCACACACGCACACACGCACACACACACACACACACTCACACTCACATTAACTATTGCACTCAGAGAAACACAAACTAGAAAAGGGGTGTGTAAACACCGCTTGAATCAATTTTCCTTCCTCTAGGCAAGAGGGAAACAGTGTAGAGGTCAGAGGTCACATCTCCTTCATAAACATTGTGACTTGTACTTCCTACAGAGCACAAACCCTCAAGAACCCACTGAACTGTGTCACTGAAACAAGAATCCCGAAAAGTCACAAAATACCAAACTAAGGTCATTGCCAAAGGACTGGTGAAAACAAAGCATCTTCCTCTTCAGTGGAATTTGCAAACAACAACACAAAGTCTTGGCTTTGTGCAAGGTCATGTTGAGGAAAACATGTGTTAGTGATACTGACTGTAAACAAACAGAGGGCCGGAGGAGGGGTGGAGCTTGCGTGGGTGTGGGGGGGGGGGGGTCTTGCTGGGGGTGTGTGTGTGTGGGGGGGGGGGGGGGGGCGGGGTTGAGGGCGTTGAGGTGATGGTTACAGCCTGGCTCACGCAATGGCTCACCCCCTGTCAGCCTCCGCACGCTCACGGGCCAGCTGCCTCTCCAGGTCCTCCCGCTGCTGGCGGAGGAGGTCCCTCTGCCTCTGGACATCTTGGGCAGCAGTCCGCAGACGCTCCGCCTCCACACGCTCACCGTCCAATTGGCTGCGCAGGGTAGATACTTGCTTCTCCAGCTCATCCTTCTCTCTAGAGGTGTGAGAAAGAAGGAGAGAGAGAGAGAGAGAGAGAGAGAGAGAGAGAGAGAGAGAGAGAGAGTGGGAGGGCTGGATGATAGGTGTAGGAGACTGGTGAAGGAGATGCATGGTGCTTCAAGATGGTGTTTCAGACGAGCTGAAAACAGGATGCTGGGGATGAATATGAGTCTGAGGAGAGGGAGAGTGTCATCAACCCCCTCCAGAAACACCCCTAAACACTCCAGCAGGTTGCACGGATCACTCTAAAGCACTTCCTGTTCTTCTCATTTATTCATGGTTCTTAAGAAAGAACAGGCTAGCCAGCAGGTGTTCGGAGGGGAAGTGGACCTGGTGACGATGCCCAGCGAAGCGCGCCATCTCTGGGCTTCCCGACTGCTTTCCTCCCCGGCCCACTGGGCCTGCTGGATCTCCTGCTCCAGCTGCTGGACCTTGTTCTCCAGCTGCTTGCGTCCAGCCTCTTCCTGCAGCAGCTGGTCCCACAGGGTAGCTGCCTGGTCCTGCATGGTCCCGCAACGCAGCTCAAGCTCCTAAAGCAAACACGTTCATTAAATCAAGCTCTCAAAAATATCACAATGTACAGCAGAGACATTAACATACTTCACAGAACTAAATACTCAACCAGCAACTGCTTCACTTATCAGAGGTCAATGTCCTCACACATGCAAAGCCACTGTAATTACACCATGCCCATGACATACGTTAATGACATTAATCAAAAACTGTTGGTATGGAATAAATCTGACAGCTCAGCACAATGCTGGGAACTTTGTTCTCCGTGCTAAACAGTGATGATCTGGACTAACGTTTTTGTGTTCCGCAATCAAAACAAAAGAGTTCATGTACTTTGTCAGTGTTTCTTTCCTTCTTTGTTCCTACTGTGCCTCATTATAGTGTAATTACACTGCAACATTCACGTCAAGCTATCTGACAGCTCCAAGTATGACTGCGCCAGTATGACTGGGCCAGTATCACTGACCCGAGTTTGTTTCTGTCGATGGGTCAGAGCTCTCCGCACAGCGATTAGAGTATTCTCACACTGAGAGGAGGTGTGAGGCCCACAGGAGACTGAGAGTTGACGGGCAGCCATCTCTTCTTCCTGACCCTCTGAGCTACTGGCGTCTCCATCCTCATGCACACTCTGTAGAGTAGAGAGAGAGAGAGGGAGAGAGGGAGAGAGGGAGAGAGAGAGAGAGAGGGGGGGGGAGAGGGAGAAAGAGAGAGAGGGAGAGAGAGAGGGAGAGAGAGAGAGAGGGGGGGGGGGGGAGAGGGAGAAAGAGAGAGAGGGAGAGAGAGAGAGAGAGAGGGAGAGAGGGAGAGAGAGAGAGAGAGAGGGAGAGAGAGGGAGAAAGAGAGAGAAAGAGACAGAAAGAGAGAGAGGGAGAGAGAGAAAGACAGAGAAAGAGAGGGAGAGAGAAAGAGGCAGAAAGAGAGGGAGAGAGAAAGAGGCAGAAAGAGAGAGAGAGAGAGAGAAAAGAGACAGAAAGAGAGAGAGAGAGAGAAAGAGAGAGACAGAGAGAGAGAAAGAGAGAGGATAGACAGAGATATTTTATCTTATCATTCCCATTCATGACTGCTCCAGGTCTAAATCTGCCACATGCTTTAACAAGGCTAATGGTTCCTGCGGTTGTGTATGTTTGACCTGCTGGATTGTGTGGAGAATCTGCTGTAGTCTGCTAATCTCACTGCGCAGTGACGCCTTTTCAGTTTTCTCCTCGGCCAAACTCAGTTCCTGAAATTTAACAAAGTTTAACAACAACAGTTATTACTGCTGTTATAAAAACAACAGCAACAACAACAATCATAAGTATTATTTTTATTATTATTATTATTATGAATTGAAATAGAATTATTATTAGAATTGTTATGATGATGATGATGATGATGATGATGATGATGATGATGATGATGATGATGATGATGATGATGATGATGATGATGATAAACAAAATGCTAATTTTAAAATCCAGTCAGGGGAAGCATTCAGGTGAGAGATGAGTATTTCTGGACCTCTAGAGCAGCCCTGACACTTCACAGTCTCCAGACAGGAGTCATAGAAGAAGCGATGGACTTCATCATCATGCCAGTGGGGTGCACACACTACAGCTCCCCTCTGAACCACACATCTCATCTAGCCAAACTCCCCACGGTCTCACCATCCTGTCCAGACTGTCCTGCGAAGCCTCCTGCCTCTTGTCTTTCTCAATATTCTCGGCTCTGAGACGTTTTACCAGGTCTGCAAGTTCCAGAATCCTGCAAAGACATTTAGATATGGAAAAAATGTACAGAAACACCCACAAACCCACATATAGACACACAGACACATTCATGCAACCAGTAATTCTTAATACGTTTGTAGTGTAGCAGGTAACATTTTACTGAAAGGTACTGTTTAGAGAGGTTACACAATACCTACATGGGCCCTTCATACCATGACTTATATTATGCATAAGATACTTTCTGCTTTCTGCAGAGCTCACCTTTATTACCTTTAACCAACAGCTAAATTTAAAAAATGCTGAACTGTGAAGTCAGTTGTCACAATGTACTATGTAATTTCTTTCATATGTCATAATACATCCTAATGTCCAAAACAAACTTGCAGAATTGACAAAACCAGGTTGTAGAATAGATTATGCTTGTTGTAATAAACCTTTATAAATGTTTATGTATGTTTAAGTCAGTTGACATGAAACGCTATGTAGGTGTAATGTAGCCTTATAAACCCACTACAGATACTACTACCAAAGACCTGGACAAGTACAGAGCTATGATAAAGACAACCGGACCCTGAAGGCATAGACATTGCTCTGTGCTTGTTAAGCAATAGATATCTTGATACCCTCAGAGATTCGTCAGAGATTTGGACTGAATGCTTAATGATGTCAGTGTGACATTTTACTGGGAAGGCGCATGCAATGGCAGATTTCTGCAGTGGTGTAAGGCCGACTTGTGCAGATGGTTTCTCTGTCTGCATGTGTTAAGCGGAGGTGAAAATACAGAGCATTTATGCGTCCCTGTAGAGCTGACGTCTGATCATCATCCATCCCGAGACCCTCCTCCCCCCGCAATTACAATCAGTAAAAGGGTCATATGTCACAGAGGAGAGTGATCCCTGCTCTCCCTATTGTACAACTGTCACTGATTAAAAGATCTGAGAGAGCAGAGGTGTAATGACTAAATTCATCAAAGGATCCGAGCTCTGCTCTGCTGGTCCCAGGGAGCCGGCCCCAGAAGAACCCATCAAACAAGGGCAGTAACACGGAACATGAAAGAGTCATTTCAGGATGAACTGGATACTGCTCAACTGCTCACTAAAAAGGGAAGGAATCCAGTTTCTCTCTTTCTCTCTCTTTCTCTCTTTCTCTCTTCCTTCGGCCAGTCACGCAGCTGGATCGTGCCTAAGGCAATCCACATTATGTGTGAACACTCAGGACAATGTTCAGAGAGCCGTCCAGGATATATTTGAGTTTTAAAGATCAGAACAGCAGTAATTAAACATTATTGGTGATTTGGAAACTTTTTCATCAGAGTGTGACGAAAACAAGACTGTAGCAAAGGTACGACATTGTTATGCCCCTAATCATAAATCTAGGTGAAAAGCTCATGAGCATTATGGTTAATGTATGTCCATCCAGACCTGGAGTTGAGTTCCACCTTCTCCGCATCGAAGCGACTTTGGACATTCATGGCTTCTCTCAGTTTCTCTCTGAGCTGCCTCTCCAGCACTGAGAGCTCCAGGCCAGAGGTGGCGCTCTGCTCACCTACAGCTATCTCCAGGTTCAAGCAGGCCTGGTGCAGCTGCCGGCTAGCAGCCACACACTCCCCGCGCATGTCGGACAGACTCCTGCAATCACAGAGATGCACAGTCACATGGAAGTTTGAGTACAAGGTCAGTTATGTCTCCTTAAGACGGAGTGCCAACCATTGTCCAGGAGGACTGGAGTAGAGGGCAGCTTGGTGATTTCTTTGCTTTAAACATACCTACATAATCTAAAAACAAACTGCTGAGCTGCAGGGAAATGACCAATTTGTACTGGTGTAATCCAGTCCTCCAGAACTGGGGCTGGGTACCCTTGACCTTAAATTACTATAGATAGTGTGTAGACAGCTGTAGAGTTCAGTGCATTCTGAGGTCAGGAAATCATGTTTTAGCTGAGGAGAGCCAGATGGTCAAAGCCATTAGGTTCTATATCATTAAAAGGGACCGAGCTCTTTGAACAGTCTTGTGTTTGAGTGAGACCTTGAACCTTCTTAGCTGCGTGTTGAGTAATCCGCATTACGGCAAATTACTCAACAAATGTACAACACAGGCCAAGTTTTTCAGGCAGATCTGCTCTGAGAAATGGCCCAGCAGTGACCCATGAGGCACTCCAACCTTCAATCCTCCCCAGAGGACCCAACACACACCAGGAGATACGGGCCGTGCAAACCCTTTCAACCCCACCGACCCCTCAACTTTGACCCTCGGCTGGGTTTAGGAGAGGTGCACAGGACTGGCTACAGGCTCACAGGTCACAACACTCACCTGTCAGTAAAGGCCCGGAGCTGGGTAAAGGAGTTGCGCAGACAGGCAGCCTGGCGCCAAAGGGATCGCACTCGTGCCTGCTCACGGTACAACCTGGAGGCGCTTATCTGGGGGTGGGTAGAGGAACCACAGGGGTGTCACTGGGGCTTAGTGGACAGGAAGAGTAGAAGGGTTTGTTGAGAAATCATCATATGGTCAGCAGATTTAATACTGGAAGTCATGAAGGAACCAGAAATAGGTCGGGCTTAAGCTACAGTGCCACAGCCCCCATGCCAATATCCTGTGATAAATCATGTGGGTGAATTTATATAAAGGAACAAATTCTTAAGTGCATACTTGCACATGTGAACATACACTCATATGTAAATGCAGATATGCACAGGCACACACACACACACACACACACACTTTCTCTCTCTTTCTGTCACTTTATTCCTTTCTTTCTTCCACCGTCACTCACTTAGACACACATGCACATATGCACACCCTCCACCCACAAGCACACACGTGTATAATAAAATATACTCTTCCTGACTGTATGTGGCTGAATGCAACATGGACTCCTTAACCTTAATCTTGCCAGATGTTTGCTCGCTGCAATGTATTTTCATTTTCTCTCTTTCTTTCCCTCTCTCTCTTTCTCTCCCTCTCTCTCTCTCCAAATGACTGGAATGTTTTCACAGGAAACAACAGCTGAGAAAATCACAACAATGATTTAAAACAAAGACAGTGTCCAGACAAAAAAAAAACAGGGACCTGGGCAGAATTCCGTAAGTTCCAGAACCGAGTTCCATTGGGTTGGATTGAGGAACGATTTTCCTTGAACTATAGATTTGGATAAAAAAAAAAAAAACAGAGCAAATCCTTCCTTTCCGTTCTCTTTCCATCTCTCCCTCTTTTTCCTAGCCATTCTTGTCCTCTCTATCCATCTCCCTCTCTCTCTCCCTCGCTCTCTCTATCTTTCTCCATCTCTCACCTCCTGCTCTCTCTTCAGCCGTGTGTCTCTCCTCTCCACATCCTCCTGTGCTTTGTGCAGACTCTCTCTAAGGGCCTGGTTGGCTTCGTTGGTCTGCTCCAGCTGCTCTCGCAGGAGGGCGTTGACCTTGCTGAGACTGGAGCACCTGGGGAACACATGGGTCCATTTCAACATGTGACCTGGGCCACCACCCCCACCTGTTAAGACCCCACTCCATCACGCTCGTCGCTCTGCTCCTGCAACCCCGGAGCAACTGTCTACTTCACTCCTACATGAGCTCGTAAAGTCCTGCCTCGTACCCAGTGTGCCAGCAACACTTATGGAGGGGTTAGCAGATTCACTCGCCTCACTTACGTCAACCTTGGTGGGCTACACCAAGCTGTGAGAAATGGCATTCTGGGGTAGCATGGGGGAGAGGAGGAGAACGGAGAGATGGAGAAAGAGAGAATATTGAGCTAATGGAGGTCAGTTTCATATCATGCACCAGTAGCTGATTCCCATTGATCCCTGTGCAGTAGGACATGTGGGGCCTCAAAAAGGAGCAGTAAGGCAGACAAGGCTGGGTGTGCCATGGGTGGATGGATGGATGGATGAATAAACGTTTACTGAACCTTCATTAAAAAATGCAGCAGAGTAACTGACAACCCTCTAAATTCAGGGGTGGAGAGCTTAGGTCGGTCTGCTACAGGGGGAACCGATTTTACCGCACGCTGCCAGAACTGAGCCTGACAAACTGGATGCTGAGTTCTCCTTTGTTCTCCGACTAAAGCCTCTTGCCTGATGGGACAGAGGAGTACAAATGCCGTGATTCTGCTCGGAAACAGTGCTCACGCTTTGAAGAGAAAGAGGAAGAAAACAAGAAAAAATCTCTGAGAAACTTCTCACTCGTTTTCCTAAATTTACAACTGCATGATGGCTTCAAACTTTTTACTCACTTTCTGGCCAGTTGATTTGGACAGCTCCCAGAGATGGCTGCCATCTCTTTCTCATTTCTCCATTCTCTCTCTCTCTCTCTCTCTCTCTCTCTCTCTCTCTCTCTCTCTCTCTCTCTCTCTCTCTCTCTCTCTCTCGCTCTCTCGCTCTCTCGCTCTCGCTCTCTCGCTCTCGCTCTCTGTATTTTCCAACCTCTGCCGTTCCTCCTCCAGTAGAGCAAGTTTGCTTTGGGCATCCAACCTGTGTTCCTGCTCTGAGCACTGGAGTTGATGAGCTGAGGAGTCCAGGTGAGACTGCAGCTACACACACGCGCGCGCGCACACACACACACGCACACACACACACACACACACACACACACACACACACACACACACATAAACAATGGCTTAGTCTGCAAGAACTGCCTAACTCTGCATCTGGAGCACCATTACATTTTTTTGTGATACAAACCGAAAGGCGTAGTTTCTCCAACTCTGAGGTTTTCTCCAGAACGTGCTGTTCCAGATCTCCACATCTCGTCTTATACTGAAGTACCTGCAGATTCATCACAAGAGACACACCTATGACTGGAATCTCAACACAACAGAACACAACAGCATATATATCTGTACCCCGAGGATGCATGAACACCCGTCCAGGAGCAGGAGCAGGGACAGGGACAGGGGTAGGGACAGGGACAGGGACAGGGGTAGGGACATGAGTAGGGGTAGGAGCAGGGACAGGGACAGCTGTCCAGTGGCAGGGACAGGCAGACACACCTTGGCTTGTAGTTTGTGTACCAGCTGGGCCTGGCGGTGCTGGCTGTCCTGAAAGGCCTGCAGCTTGACACGATAGGTCTTGCTGTCCTCCCGAAGCCTCTGTAGCTCACCTGCACACACACTCTCCTGATCCGAGTCCCCAGACTGTAGGGCTAGCATTTGCTCCAGCTGTGCACACACACACACACACACACACACACACACACACACACACACACACACACACACACACACACACACATACACACACACACACAGATACAGACATCAGGATGCACAAAGTGTACATGCACATACGAATACACACACCTGTGTATATACACAGACCACAACACAAACTGATGACCCCTGACCCTGAAATGATCCAAGTACAGCCTGGCAGAGCACATAATAAATACCAGGTATGTTTCCTTCGTCTGATAAACATGACCAATAAAAGAAATGAAAAATAGACACCCAACACATATACACACACCCAACACATATACGCAGCAAACAAAAACACTTGTGAACCCACGAACACGATGTGCACTGGCCCGTCGGTTTATTTGGATAGTGTGATGGCTTGACCAGTGTGGAGAGGAGACAAGGCAGAGGACACAGAAGAGTTGACACACTTCAGACACAGCCCTGGTTTCTACCCTGACATCCATGCTTAAGGGCTGGGTCTTCAGCCCCAGTGTCCCTTAACCCCCCAACCCCAGATCTCCTCCGTCTCTTCCCCCCTCAGCCCAACCCAGCCTGGTGCCAGACAACCAGTCCCCAGTAACACAAACCACATGTTCCCTCAAACACATCAACATGCTGGCCCAGCTGGCTAAAACAAAGTGAGACAGGAGGGAGAGAGAGAGAGAGAGAGAGAGAGAGAGAGAGAGAGAGAGCGAGTGAGTGAGAGACTATTGGTGGAGACTTATGTATCCTTACATTAAACATACACGTCCATGGTCACACTCACAAACACATGCACACACACACGCACACATACACACACAAACACTCACACACACACACACACGCACGCACACACACACACACACACACAAACACTCACACACGCACGCACACACACACACACACACACACACAACTAATATCACTTGCACTGACAGAGGTCTCCCGTGCCACCCAGCCTCACCATGTGCTGTACTGCAGTAAGAGGCTTGGACAACAGTCCTCTGTTCCTGATCGGCGCCAAGGGCTTCGCAAACCTCAATAAAATATTTTCAAACAGGCGCTCGGAGGGTTTTTACTTCATACACTACAAAGACGTGCGAAGTTGCACCCAGCGTTGGGCGGATTGAGGGTTCACGGCTCACGAGGGAACAGCAGGCCTGTTTAAGAGTTCGTTGTTAAGGTGACAGCTTTTTGAGAGGAAGAAGGGAGTGAAAAACATGGGTGGAGGACAAAAGAGAGAATAAGAGAAAGAACAAGAGAGAGAGAGAGAACAGCTGTGTTTAAAAGCTCCTCTGGAAACAGCTGTGTGCAACACTATCGATTATGTGTCTCTGCAACTATTTTGGCATAGTTATTGGCAGTTTTTCTGCTACAACGCACAGAAAAGCAACTGGGTTTGTTTGATTGAACAACATAAAATAAATGGCCCAGTCGCACACTCTCTGTTTTTATTACAGCTTTTTAGAGCTGTGTGGGGTGAAAGGCTCCTGAACTGCTCTGGTCCAAACCAACTTTAAGCACCAGTAAAAATGAAAGTGGGTTTTGTTTCTAAGCAGTGGTGTTCAGCTTCTTTGCAAAGACACCGTCTAACTGTCCTGCAAGGCCATTACGGCGAACGCACAACTACACTGAGGTGTTTTAAAAGCATGTGATCTTCCTTCTCACTCTGTACTTCTGGACACTTGGTCATTTGACTCAGACCCTCCTAACCCCATGTCCACCGATGAGGAACCAGACCTGTTCTGATTTGTGCTTCGGGAAATCTTTGTGTTATTTCATGGTGGAGATGGCACAGCACACAACAGAAGAGAACTGTAGTAGCAAGATGGCAGAGTGCATAGATCACCTTTGAGCAAGAAGTCTGTTTTTATCCAAAAAGCAAGCATGAATCCACCATTGGTAATAAGATGGAGAGGACTACTCCATGTGAGAAGAACAGTAGGTAAAATGTTTTCATGAGATGTTTTGCAAATGCAACGGAAACTAGAAACAAGCTACTAAGTGTTAATAAGTGTTTAGTTTGCCAGTATATATATGTGTGTATAAAAATGGAAAATGGACAATGTAATTTATGTCTTAAACTTTATAGATATTGTTAAACACCATGAGAAGATGCAGGACTCTTGTGCTCAGCTATGGTGGGATCCTCTTGTTCTCAACTTTTATAACAAATAGCAACTTTCGTGTGTCAAGGGAGGTCGGTGACCTTTATGTGACCTCAGACCTGCCCGAGTGATAATTCATGGGAGGATGCAACTCCAGTTATGGACCAAATTCCCACCAGTATCTAATAAAGCATGAGTGGACTCCATGAACCAGAAAACAACTCACTCTATACACAGCAATGACGAATGATGCAATGACATCCATGGTGTTATTTAATCCCTGCTGCTAGAGGGGACCGAGGCAAGTTTCTCTTATCCCAGCCAGTCTGCTGCCACTGGCTTGGCGCTTGTCCACTGAGCTCATGGGTGGGGTTGGGGGTGGGGGTAGAGGTGGGGGTGAGGGGTCCACGTTCAGAGGCCGCTCAGATCGCTCCGTCATGTCTTGTGGGTAGAGCTCAGGTTTAAAACGTCATCACCGATCACACATGAAACGTCTTTTGTTGTCAAGATGAAAAGCACAGAACACGTCAGACCATGATGTGCATTGGCAGATCACGATCGAACCTTTGATCATTTGTTGAGGATTACAGCTGCATTACACACATAGCATGTGGTACAAGTACAGAAAGTTGTTTAAATCCATGCTTAAGATCATTCAAAACCATTCAAAAAGTTGTGCTAGTGCAAAGTAACCACCTCTACATATTACCCACTTTATAAAAAAACACGTATTAATTCAATTTGTGGGTTTATAGTTAGATACAATACATTTGTCACCCTCCAATACTTCATCAATGATCAGCAGTGACACAGACACATGTGTCAAAACTCCAGCAGCATTGCTGTGTCTGACACACATGAATGCAACACTCACTACTCCAATACCATTCATGAACTCCTAGCAGGGTACATCAGGGCTCTAGAAGTCAGTCCTCTGTCCATGTCCTAGAATCATGTGAAACACAGTCACACACACACACACACACGCACAGACTCCCAAACAAAAAACAATAACACTGTCCCTAACATACACACACAAACCTTTTTCTGGGGAAAAATGTTTAAGTGTGCATTTGGGACACAACCTGTTCCAAATGAGGGCCTGTGATTTGAGGCTGTCCACTCATCCTTTTACAACAGCTAATGGACAACATGCAACCCATGCTGTGAGATCCTTCATAGGCGTGTTTCATATTGCCATATGGTTTCATCTGCCTTCTCTCCGTTAGTATCTATTCCCTGGATCCTTCTTCACTTTTAGGAAGGGAGAAATCCTGCACTGCCCTCTCAAATGTGTTTTGTGTTAGCATTTTTATATTACTTAATATTTATGATTTGTGCCACTCCTTGCATTGTCTCATTTGATAAATATTCCAGAATACATCAAGGAGCAACAGTTCTTTGATTCAGCTGCCAATAACCAGCGAGAGAAAAGTCCTCCGCGCCCCTGAAATCTCTCTGCCAGAGGGCCAGAACGCACTACCACATTATTTCTGCTCAGCCTCCCTGTGTTCAGAAGAGCCGTGTTCTGGAATGACCTACTAATACGAGAACAAATATGTTTAGCATCATGTCTGTTTTCCATGTCCAACAGTTCCAGCCCTGAGCTATGTGAGAGAGGGCCAGAGGGCAGCGAGGGGACCAGTCCCATCTCACTGCAATTACACTGGATTACACTGGATTACAGTGCAGAGGTGCCAGTGGGCAAAGGGATGCTCTCAGCTGACAGTCTGGGCAGTGTGAGCTGGGCAGTGCTGATGAGGAACGGATTACATACAGAAAGCAGGAGGGCAGACGTCACCTGATGGTGGTGGCTTTACTGCAGTGGCATTAAAATCTGCACCTTGGATACAAATCTGTTCTTGGATTTTGTAATTACTTGTAGTTGAGTTAACTGGTGGGCCCTGGAATACTGTGAGGACCTGTCCCTGGAGTAATGTGAGGACCTGTCCCTGGAGTAATGTGAGGACCTGGCCCTGGAGTAATGTGAGGACCTGGCCCTGGAATACTGTGAGGACCTGGCCCTGGAGTAATGTGAAGACCTGACCCTGGAGTAATGTGAGGACCTGTCCCTGGAGTAATGTGAGGACCTGGCCCTGGAGTAATGTGAGGACCTGGCCCTGGAGTAATGTGAGGACCTGGCCCTGGAATACTGTGAGGACCTGTCCCTGGAGTAATGTGAAGACCTGACCCTGGAGTAATGTGAGGACCTGGCCCTGGAGTAATGTGAGGACCTGACCCTGGAGTAATGTGAGGACCTGGCCCTGGAGTAATGTGAGGACCTGGCCCTGGAGTAATGTGAGGACCTGGCCCTGGAGTACTGTGAGGACCGGGCACTGGAGTACTGTGAGTTGAATTCCTCTCCTCTAGTGCTTCAGTTCAGGTTTGCTAAATGTATCCTTCTGCACTCAAAGGTGTGTGGCATGTCGACTTCTCACAACCATCTGGACATCTATATCTTATCTAGGCTGCATTTTTGCAGCTCTGTGAAACTCAAAGGCTACCTTAATACTCAAAATTGTATTATTACATTCAAAGCAGGTGGTCAAAAAAATTTGGCAAAGTAAAACTTTCCTAGGAACAGATGAAAAGATACATGATTTTAAAAGGCTGGGCAGATGTAACAGAGATGGCCACGGTGTGTCATAAGATGCCGGTGTGTGAAGGGTTACAGCTGGGAGTGTTTTTGTCTGCCTTGGCCAAGACTCAGAGCCTTAATAAAGGGAATTAATGCAGTGAACTATCTGTCAGATTCCCAAACACAGCTGGAGTAGACATACAAGACATACAATGCACACACACACATGCACATACACACATGTATGCACAGACACACACAAACACACACACACACACACACACACACACACACACACACACACACACACACACACACACACACACACACACACACACACACACACACACACACACACACACACACACACACACACACACACCACCCCTTTCTTTCAAAGTCCCACAGTGAGAGGCACTCAACTAAGAGAGGCCAAGAGGACTATAAAAGCTGTTTTGAAGCATCACTGACTGGGATTGCACAATGCACATCAACATACCTGAGCAGAGTACACACACACACACCTACACACATATATACACACACACACACACACACACACACACAAATGTGTAAATTGTTTGCGGGGGGATGGGGGTGTAAAATTGACACAAATTAAGTATTATATCGCGATTGATCGATCGCCAGTGTTTGGCGAACTACTAACTCATTGAATCATAGATGTAGATCAGAGATAAATAAACGAGATTTTTTTTCAGCGTGAGAAATCAGATGTATGGCATGTGAGCGTGTGAAGAGCGCCACAAATGTGGCTCTGACTGGGGATCACTGGACCTCTGTTAGCAACAAGAATTATCTTGGTGTGACAGCTCATATTATATAGATGTTGAATGGAAGATCCAGTCATTTGGTACTTCTAGGCACTATGGAGATGCATGTGGCAGAGGCCTGGGAAATGAAAGAAAGTCTACCATCTAAAATGGTATTAAAAACATTAAAAACAACTGATTTACTTCAGTTCTTCTTATTCTTCCAATATCCTGAGCAAAACTCCCAAAATTAAACAACATTTTTGGTCAGAATTTCCAGTGTTCTGAAAACTGTTTGCTCTGTTTTCTGCACTCATCTATTGGACTGTGTAGTAGACTGGTGGGAAAATAAACAAGATGTTGAAGTTTGATTATGTTCATTGATTTATTCATCATTCAAACTTAAATTAATATTTCATGTTAAATACTGAAATGCGATTAATTTCGATTAATTAATTACAAAGTTTGTAATTAATTCGATATTTTTTTTATCGCGTCCCACCTAATATATATATATTGTATGTGCTTAGTGAACCTGTGCAAGCAAGGATCACCAGGATCTCCCACTCCAAAATCTACCTCACCAGGATCTACTACACCAGGATCTAGTGATGGATGTAGTGATGGATGTAGTGATAGATGTAGCGATAGATGTAGTGATAGATGTAGTGATAGATGTAGGGATGGATGTAGTGATAGAGGTAATGATAGAGGTAGTGAAAGATGTAGTGATGGATATAGTGATAGATGTAGTGATGGATGTAGTGATGGATGTAGTGATGGATGTAGTGATGGATGTAGTGATAGATGTAGTGATGGATATAGTGATAGATGTAGTGATGGATGTAGTGATGGATGTAGTGATGGATGTAGTAACAGATGTAGTGATGGATGTAGTGATGGATGTAGTGATGAATGTAGTAACAGATGTAGTGATATATGTAGTGATGGATGTAGTGATGGATGTAGTGATGGATGTAGTGATGGATGTAGTGATAGATGTAGTGATGGATGTAGTGATAGATGTAGTGATGGATGTAGTGATGGATGTAGTGATAGATGTAGTGATGGATGTAGTGATGAATGTAGTAACAGATGTAGTGATGGATGTAGTGATGGATGTAGTGATAGATGTAGTAATAGATGTAGTGATGGGTGTAGTGATAGATGTAGTGATAGATGTAGTGATAGATGTAGTGATGGATGTAGTGATAGATGTAGTGATGGATGTAGTGATGGATGTAGTGATAGATGTAGTGATGGATGTAGTGATGGGTGTAGTAATAGATGCAGTGATAGATGTAGTGATGGATGTAGTGATGGATGTAGTGATAGATGTAGTGATGGATGTAGTGATGAATGTAGTAACAGATGTAGTGATAGATGTAGTAACAGATGTAGTGATAGATGTAGTGATGGATGTAGTGATGGATGTAGTGATGGATGTAGTGATGGATGTAGTGATGGATATAGTGATAGATGTAGTGATAGATGTAGTGATAGATGTAGTGATGGATGTAGTGATGGATGTAGTGATAGATGTAGTGATGGATATAGTGATAGATGTAGTGATGGATGTAGTGATTGATGTAGTGATGGATGTAGTGATGGATATAGTGATGGATATAGTGATAGATGTAGTGATAGATGTAGTGATAGATGTAGTGATGGATGTAGTGATGGATGTAGTGATAGATGTAGTGATGGATGTAGTGATAGATGTAGTGATGGATGTAGTGATGGATATAGTGATGGATATAGTGATAGATGTAGTGATAGATGTAGTGATGGATGTAGTGATGGATATAGTGATGGATGTAGTGATGGATGTAGTGATGGATGTAGTGATAGATGTAGTGATAGATGTAGTGATGGATGTAGTGATAGATGTAGTAATGGATATAGTGATAGATGTAGTGATGGTTGTAGTGATGGATGTAGTGATGGATGTAGTGATGGATGTAGTAACAGATGTAGTGATGGATGTAGTGATGGATGTAGTGATGAATGTAGTAACAGATGTAGTGATGGATGTAGTGATGGATGTAGTGATGGATGTAGTGATAGATGTAGTGATGGATGTAGTGATAGATGTAGTGATAGATGTAGTGATGGATGTAGTGATGGATATAGTGATAGATGTAGTGATGGATGTAGTGATGGATGTAGTGATAGATGTAGTGATAGATGTAGTGATGGATGTAGTGATGGATGTAGTGATAGATGTAGTAATGGATATAGTGATAGATGTAGTGATGGATGTAGTGATGGATGTAGTGATGGATGTAGTAACAGATGTAGTGATGGATGTAGTGATGGATGTAGTGATGAATATAGTAACAGATGTAGTGATGGATGTAGTGATGGATGTAGTGATGGATGTAGTGATAGATGTAGTGATGGATGTAGTGATAGATGTAGTGATGGATGTAGTGATGGGTGTAGTAATAGATGTAGCGTTCCTGAGTGACAACAACATCATTATGAAACACACAAAGCTAGAAGTATACCAAGGGCTGAGAGAAGAGTTGGAAAAGATGTTCACACACACACACTAGTGATCACTAGGGGGCTGTGGTGCACACGTGCCCAGAGCTGTGGGCAGTCCTGGCCCGGGGAACAGTTGGGGTTAGATGCCTCGCTCAAGGGGACATCAGTCATGGCCTCAGGCTTGGGAATCGAACCCACGACACTCCAGTCACAAGACTGGTTCCCTAACCACCAGACCATGACTGTTCCTATTGTCACCAGACAGGCCTTTGGTGGTGGAGGTACACAGTGTGGACAGCTGTGTTTAATCAATACAGAACTACCCTATGCTTTGTGAATAGTACAGTGACAAGCCAATATTACTTAAATAATATAATTTATCCAGTCATTGTGCCTCTGCATGAACAACACAGGCCTAATTTCATCTTCATAGATGACAACACCCCAACTCATCGAGGTCACATCATTAGGGAACGGCTGCTGGAGACTGGGGAACCTCAAATGGAGCGGCCTGCACTTTCTCCAAACCTGAATCCCATAGAAAACCTACAGGATCAGCTGAGTCACCTTGTAGAAGTTCATAACTCTGTACCCCAGAACCTCAATGACCTGAGGGCCCTTCAAGAAGAGTGGGGTGCATGACGATAAGTGAACAGCATGAGAAATAGTTTGAAATGGGGAAATCATTTTTGCATGCTTCTACTTAAATGCCCTACTTTCATGGTGTGATATCACTGTAGCGTGAACTTTTTATGTTCTCCATAAATTTCACCCGAAAGCCAAATATCCATAACTTTTTGTGAGTAGTGTATATATATTTATACACATACACACACTGGATGGCCACTTTGCTTGCACAACTGGTGAAGGACCTTCTGTGTGTTTCACTGCAATTTTGACTACCTCTACATCCTTCACAGCACACAATGCAGTTACTCTTAACTGGGACTGAGAAAAGCACAGAAAGTTACAGAGGAGCATTTCATTAAGCCTGGTGACTGTTCTGGACATGATCATCTTGGGGGAGTGAGTCTCTGGAGTGCTTCTCTGGAGTGAGTCTCTGGAGTGCCGGCACGCACACCCCCCAAGCCAGCTGATCATAACCCAGTAGCCTGAAACAGGCAGCAGAACCAAACCCAGGAGCCAAAACCCAGGAATCAGGACCCCCATCTCCCAACAAGCCACGCCTTATCAGCATCACCTAGGGATGGGGGAATCCTCTCAGCACCAACTGGTCTGAAACTCTGGAACAATATATAAAGCCTTGCTGACAAACTGCATCAGAGGTTTAAAAGAAGCACCGCCCCCCCCCCCCCCCCCCCCTTGTGCTTGACAATTATTCTTAAAGGTTAAGGGTGTATGGCTAGTTGTGTGACTGTTAGTTTTGTAAAGTACTCCATTTGATTAACATCTCTACTTTATCACATATGAAACACTGCATTTAGGTCACTCACAAATAAAAATGGAATGTTTCTTGCATATTCGGTCCAAAAGCTCTAAAATATACCATGCAATTGTGTTACACAGACACCAATGTGATCAATCTAACACTTCTGACACACTCCCACACAAACACACGAACACCGACGTAGCAGGGGAGCGTGAGAAAATGCAGTCTTGGCAGATCTCCAGGATCAACACAGAAAGGTCAAAGTTCACTCCAACTTGTTCCCCAGTCTTCTGAGATGATGCAGCTTTTCAAACTGAGTCAGGGTTTATCCTGGTTCAAACTGGGTCAGATTGAACCAGGATATTTGATTAGTGTATCCCAGTTCAAGGGCAATTTCAAAGGATCACAAGAAATCATGGTGACTTTTCCAGAAGAAGAGGTTGACTTGCTGAGTGAAACCTGCTGCTCAAATGTTTCCCTTCACCCCTGTGTTTTTCATGAGGTGGGGCGCCTCCAAAATCTCCCAAAAGACCTGGGGAAGGGGTCGCTTGGTTCACTGATCTGCTTCAATTAGACAAACACTTTACCATATGCCATGCTAAGACTGATTCATCTCTTTGGAGCTAAAGTACTAGCAAGACACAAACGAGGCCGCGGACATCCAAACTCCACCACAAACACCAATTCATCCCATAACACCACAAACACACCACATGGTCCATTCTGCACATGAAACTGGGAAGTTGACTTTAATGTCCAAGAAAGTGAAACCTCGTAAAAACCTCCTAAAACTTCTAGAAATCTCCTGAAACCTCCTAAAAATCTTTGAGAAGGAACGAAGGAATGAAATGGAGTGCTCTATCCACATGTTGATTACCCAAATGCATAATCTTCACATACTAAGCGTATCCTTGTACAAATTTATATGATTTTAGAGAGTTATTTATAGCAGGTTCATGAACAAATATCAACTGCAGGCTCAATAAAATTTAATCTTGAGGCTCACATAAAATATGGTGAAACTGCACAGTATGATGATCAGTTTTAATAACTAAGTGTCAATTGTCAACTAAGTGTCAATTCATAATCAATCGGGCTTCATGGGTTCTTCTCAGTGAGGAGTTAGAGGGGGTGCAGTTCCAACTGAAGTCCACACTGATACAAGCTTCTCTTTTCTCCTGCTTGTTCTGCCGCTTCTGATCTAGGGCCAGATTTTCAGCAAGGTCGAGGTCTTCAGAGTTGCTATGATCAGCGTGCAGACAAGAATACCTATGGCATGCAAACTTTTCACATTAGTGTATGAGGTAGCATTTTTATAACACAGAACACCAGTACAAATAAAGAACCTCTGCACAGCCAAAAATATTAAAAAATATTAATATAAATAAATATTAATGGATAAGAACTCTGGATGAATGGATTCTGCTTACTCCACCACTTCACCGTCACCTTCCTGTTTCTTCACGACTACTCCACCTGTTGCTCCGTCCTTCAGATCACTCCTCTAACTGTAACCGCGTGGGTGGAGGCATGGTTTACACTCGCTAAAGAAGTATATGAGAACCAGAACAGAAACTTACACTGAGAGGATACACTGACAGACCGGAGAGGTCCGCGGAGACCACAAAATCTCAAGATCTCAGTGAGAGACAACGTGACAATCTCAAGATCTCAGTTGGAGAGACCGTGACAATCTCAAGATCTCAGTGTGTGAGACAATCTCAAGATCTTTCATTTCAGAGCTTCTCTATGTTTCATGTGAGTATGGGTTCATAAAGTCTGCACTGAAAGATTGAAACACACTTAAGGACTAACAAAAACTAAGTAAAATATAACAAAGAAATGTTGATTGCGTTGGAACAAAACAAATCATGGACACAAGAAGTAGACCGGATAGTCACAAATGCATCTTTTAAAGTACAATCAGCCTCACAGAGAAGAATGGATGAACCAGAACTCAGGTCTGGAGATCCAAAGCTTCATGCTCTGGCTGAACTTTGAACACTTACAACTGGCCGCATTCATCCATTCTGCATGGCAAGTGAGAACTTGACCCTATAAAGACCAAAACAAAGGAGTAGGGTTGGGAGGTGTGGCCAAACCCCTATGGCAGTTTTCCTGGGAGCGCCATGCCACACCGAGCAAAGCTCACGGGAGTGGAAGCTGAGACAGCTCGGCACACAGCGAGACACCCACATCGGCAACATTGCTGCCAGAGACGTTCTGCACCGAACCTTTTTCCAGAGCACGTCTTTGCTAATGTGTGTTAATGGGAAAGGGTTCCACGAAGCAGGCAGAAGAGTGTGAGCTGATCTTCGATGATGAGGGAGAGGAGAGAACAGCCATGAGGAAGGACGAGGCATCAGGTCAGGACAGATGCCATAAATGTTGCTGGAGCCATGAAGCTGAATTTTGCAGCTTAGGATAATAGTCAAGTCAAGTCAAGCTCATACAGTGGATAAAGGTTATGGGGGGATATCTGCTAGCACAGTGTAACTCCTGTTTTGGCCTCTTCAGAATATAAATAAATAAACCAATAAATAAACAGTCTATTTATACCCACCAGACCAATTAAGTTTTATTTATAGCATAAATGCTAAAATACGCTCCAGGGTCAGAACATAACGCTTAGGCAGCAGAAAGTGACCACTGTTATCACAAACAGCAGCTTTGTGGCCCGGGAAAAATGAACTGTTTCTTCCACGGCCCCAAGAGAAGGAGCCGTGACCCCCCCTCAACCCCATCAATAAAGCAGGCGGGCAGTAAGCCAGGGTGACGTAGGACCCCCCCTGATGAGTCTGTGTGTGTGTGTATGTGCGTGTGTGTGTGTGTGTGTGTGTGTGTGTGGTGTGAGAGAGAGAGAGATAAAGAAAGAGAGGGAGATGGAGATGGAATCACTGAATCAGACCCTGAATCAGACTCTGTGTCTAAAAAAAAACAATACAGCTATGACGACCTGTGACAAAACTACTTGGTTTATTTTTGACTCTGAAACATGAACATGACAGAGTAGTAAATTCTATCCAACAAATTCCTACTCCTGTTGAGTTTACCTTCATCCCTGTGGGAATGTGAGAAGGCTTCTCAAAGCCAAAGTCAGTTCAAACAGAAATAAAGATTGTTTCCCTCCACGTGACATCGCTCGTTTGCACACGGCTGCTTGCTTCTGAGTTCCTTCATGGAGAAACGGGCTTCCCCCTTTCCAAAGGAGCCACGAGCCTCTGATGTTTGCTGTGCATATATTCCATTTCAGAGCCATGTGCTCGCTTCCTTGTTTTCCATCAAAGGACCACTGTGCCTGGCTCCCCCGAGCTACCCTCTGAGCACATGGCATACTCATCTGTCTGTCCTCCATCACATACAGAAAAAAGAGGAATTCCTTTGGTACGCCTCTATTAATGAGGGCCCCCCTATTCTCACCCTTGGATAGCAGGGCTGAAGGAACCCACCAAACTCGGCAGCTGACAGCTTGAGCATATCTAAACACTACAAGAATTTGACCTTAGACAGAAGACCTTTTCTAAACTCCCCGTCACGAGAACTTCACCCAGCATGCACCAGAGGAGTTGCAGAATACAACCATTATCTTTACGAGCGAATCTCTGAAAATGAAACAAAAATGCTAGGTGGTCCTAACCTTTCATAAAGAGGTTAAATTGACCTTTTACCTGAAATTCAGAGTATATCAGCAGGGAACACTACCAAAGCAAGCTTGCAGTAATTGTGTATTGTCGTGTGTGTGTTGTGAACTGCAGTGAAGCCCTCGAAAGCATTGCAGCAATCCTCTATTCACACCAGATGGAGATATATTGATGCCATGCTCAAGAATTGTTTTTGAAGCATGGTGCCAGAGTTATTGCCTCAGGGATCAGATCAGGCCCAAATTAGGCCCACTGACCACAGTTCCTGCTGAGAAGTGTTTCATACTGAAATTCCTTCTCAATCAATGGGCCTCATTCATGGATGAACCTTTCTGAAATATTTCAATAGAAGCACTTGAAAAGAAGTTATTTTTTAAGATAAGTCAAACATAATAAATGCAGTGATTATAATGATACATCCTAAACAAACATTTCTGAATGAAACATATATTTAGATACTAGAAAGTAGACTAGTACTGGGGAGCACTGTCTTGCTAATTTTGCATCTGCTTTGATGTTTTGGTTTTGTTTTGTTTATTTTCTTTTGTAAATGAAATGAGATACAAGAAAATGACTCCATGCAAAAGTAGATGACACTCCCACATCGGGCTGCAATTCACTCGTGACATCCTGAAATAAGACTCCATATCTATTTATAACAAGGTGAACATGCTTTAATGTGAAAGATCAAGCCATTCTGGAGCCGTTGCTAACAGGCACCTACAATCCTGCCTCCAGCGATCCTGCAGTCTCCAAACAGGAGTACCGTCACCACCTGGTACACTATATACAACAGCATGAGTTACACAAACACACTTTCTGCTCAGACTACATAAGGGAGGCTTACTGTCTGTGTTTCTGGTGTAGCTCTTGGTACAGAATGGCCTGTCGGTTGCCAAATTTACAAGTAGGACCCACCAGGGTGGCATTAATTGACTGAACCCAGTGGGAATGCGAGATGACTTAAGAGGTTAAAAAAAGATGCAGATAGTTTATTATTATTAGGGGCTGCTCTGGTGTTTACAGGAAGAGGAGGGACCATTTTAAGTCTGAGGGAACAGAACAGAAAACATAGGAGCATACTTGTGGAGAGCTCCGATTCTGCCGCCTCTGCAGTGGAAGCCATGACACGCGTTAAACCGTGTGCGTGGGGCCGTGTCAATGAGTTGCGTAAAGCGAATTACCCCCATTTCTAATTGGGGGTGATCGCACTGAGCGCACACGTGCGTTTGAGTTCCTACCCTGCTGGTGAGCGCAGCCTGCTTACTGAGCAGCTGCTCTCTGTCCGCGCGCGTCTGTGAAAGGCGATCCTTCAGACGGCGGTCCTCTCCCTGTGCGCCGCAATCACCGAGAATAGCGGGAGCTCCAGCGGACACTAGGGGAAGGTCAGAGGAATGGATGTTATACGGATCGTGATATTAGGTGCTCGCTGATTAACTGCACAACTAACGGGTGTACCTGCAGACTCCTCCGTCAGGTTTTGGGTGATGATCTGTCGGATGCGGGCAGTAACCGGCGTGTCCTCGGAGTCCCCGTGGTCCCCGCGCACCGTCAGGGCCTTCTCCTCGGCGTCGGGACTTAGCAGCGACTCCTCTAGTTTCTGTGGCATCATCGGCGGTATGATGAGAGCCCCACTATTATACTCACTGTGCATTTGTAACTCCATCGTGTCATTTAGATGAACTTGACTTATAACCGTCATAACTAAACAGTCTAGTGACATAAACTAATCATTTGCGCAGACGTCGTTTTACTTATGCACCGTTTCATTCTATATCTAAAATACGTGTAGTGAAATTCAACAAGCCTGTTTGGTCAGTGCACGTTACTTGTCTTCAGTTTCAGGATGGAAATTAAGCTGACCTTCTGATCGACCTTAATTTGTTGAAACATCTCGATACTCGTTAATATTAAATCGGGCTCTCTCCTCTTTCAATCAGACACGCTGTTTCGAACAAGCGACGCTACATAAACCGATCAACTTCACGTTTGCTCCAGATAGAATGACTCGTTGGGAACGCACCTGAATCACTGCCTCCAGGCGCGGCCACTGCTCCCCGCGCTCCCCCCGAGAACTCATATGGAAACGCACTTTGGCTCCAACAGTAAACCAAGTCACGCAGTGAAACGTGCAGTATCGTAAATCATGAAAATGCGCGAATTGTGTGTTGCAGTCCAGTGGTGGTGAGCAGTTCACTAGCTACAAATCCGATGTCAAAGCAAATAAAAGTTTTCAGTTTGCTGGTCAGCGGTGCATTGCGGTGCATGTTTTTTGCATGTGGTTAATTAACAACAAGCAAAAAAACGTTTGCCCACTGCAAGTATGAGGCCAAGCAAAACTTTAGTAAAAGACTGCAATCACAACAGAGCTCGAGGTGACGCTCACTGGTTGTTGTGGAAACGGGACGCTCCCGGGCAGTTGCCGGGGCAATAGAATGCCAGCTTTCCCGTTTCCGTAGTTACAAGGACGCAAGAGCTCGCGGTTTTGAGGCCTGCGTTAGCAGAGAACTACCAACTAGCGTCTGTGCTGTGGTCTGTGCAAGTTAATCATAACCATAATCATACGTTGCAAAAACGAGAGAGGGCCACCTTGCAAGGGGCGTTAATCTGCACCTTTTACCTCTGATCATTTGGTAACAACTAGCATATTTGCCAGCATAGTTTTATGGTGTGTCCCTGATGAATGAATATGTTCATAATATATAAATCATTACAATATCTAAGTTTATTAGCTATATTAAGGGGGATAACAAAAGTATTTTTGACATTCTTACACATGAACCTTTTACCAGCTGCCATGGTTGCAAAATTCAATATCAAACTCGAAACTCAAATAAGTGCAAACACGCACGCACAAACACACACACACACACACACACACACACACACACGCACACACATACCCACCCACTCACACACACACACACACACACACATACATACCCACACACACAAACCAACCCACCCACCCACCAGAAAAGAAAAATAAACATAAAAGTTTGTTTGCACCAAAATAAAAATAAATAAAACAATACAGTTAACAACAGTGCCTTAAATATTCTGTTACTTTTTTAACCGTTCTAAAGTATAATTGTTAGTGTAACTACATTTACAAAAAGCTTATATAAACAAGTTGTTGGTAAAAATGCAGTCAGGGGGAAAAAAAATCACACAATAATATATTAGTACTTTTTTTTTTACTTCTTTCATACAGCTTAACTGTACTGGAGGACACTTTCTCTGAGGTCCAAATGACGTAGCACCACAAGACGCCCTCATGTGATTGGGCTGTAGTACCGGTGCACAGGGGCAGACCCCTGGTGTCCTCGCCCAATCTGTTACGTCTCCTCGCGGAAGAGTTCAGTCCACTGTGAGGGGTCCACAAAAACAGCACAGCAGCCACTGTAGCA
This sequence comes from Brachyhypopomus gauderio, assembly GCF_052324685.1. Classification (NCBI taxonomy): domain Eukaryota; kingdom Metazoa; phylum Chordata; class Actinopteri; order Gymnotiformes; family Hypopomidae; genus Brachyhypopomus; species Brachyhypopomus gauderio. The sequence continues at coordinate 60,144 of NW_027506896.1, forward strand.
CCACAGTCTGGGCAGGAAGCACTCCACCTTCCAAGAGTTGGAGGCTCGGTTGAAGACCTCCACCTCCACACTATAGTCCCCCTCCATGCCTTTCCAATGGCCCCCCGTCACATAGAGCTGCTCTCCCAGAACCACCAGGCCTCCGTTCTCATGGAGCATGTGAAGGAACTGGATCTGGGGAAGAACACGGTCTTTCCTTATTTCAGACAAAGAGTTTTTCATTTACGGGTGTTCAGTGAAGGATCCATTTTTAAAGAAAAAAAAATGTTTGTAGTGAAAATGTAAAAACTCACTTTTTGCCACATATTGGCTTCTGGGTCATAGAGGTAGACCTTTTTGGTGTTGTCTGCTATCAGATAAATGACCCCGTCCATAGAGACGGAGCGTGGGGATGACAGGTACTTTGGAATAAACGGAGAGCAGACAATACTCCAGCTATCTGTGTTAAGAGAAGCAGTGGTTGTGTAAGTCGTAGTGCTCGGGGCACTAAGGATGCATGGGCATACAGCTGCAATGAGGATGGCACACAAGACAACACTGAGGTCACGGAGCTGCAGAATGTTACGATGGTACTGTTGCCACATTCATTCGCTTTTGTGTGTAACAAACATCCCATGAACATGTTGCAGACACAGTTAACTGCACCTTATATAACAGGTGCTGTAACTTCTGCTGGCTGCAGTAAGCGTGTATGACGTGCAGGGTATTATCTGTGGTGACTCCTACCTATGACGGGGTTGTAGCACTGCAGTGTCAGGGCGTTGTACTTGACTGCACAGGAGCCTATAACATAGAGCTTCCCCAGACACGCGGTGGCCGTGAAGTTTGACACGTATTTTAGCGCAGGGGCTGTGAGTGCCCAGCCGTCACTGTAGGGGTCATAGTGCTCCACCTCCACCACGTCCATCGTTGTGCCTGTCAATAAAAAGACACAACACTCTCAAAACGCTCTGGAAGAGGTGCATAGCTGAAAGCTATCGCCCTGTCCTGTAGATAAGATCATTCCTTTGCTCCACGGTGTGTAAATAAGGGACAGCTTCTCTGAAGACATCAGCAGGCCTTCTGGAACAGTCCGCGGCCTGTTGCTCCCCGTTTGTTTCCTTACCCCCAATGACGTAAATCTCTCCATTGAGGGTTGCTGATGTGTGGTTAGTGCGGGGCCGCAGCATCGGAGCTACTGTAACCCACCGGCCCTCCCGAGTGATGTACTTCCAGGTCTCTGTGGTTGACCAGGTGTTGGACTGCGAACCTCTGGATCCTCCTGCAAAAGGCAAAACCAATTTAAGTCATAAATATATTATGACCCCCCCCCCAAATATACTGACTAAAATCACAAAGTCTTTGAACAGTTAGCGTTCCATTAGCCAGTGCGTTGTAGGCTTCACATTTCTTAAGTGGTTCCAGTTCTTATGAGAATCCTGGGGAGGGTTTCTGTGTGGTGAGAGAGTGTTTTCTTTCATCCTCTCCAAACCCTCCATGGAGATGATGTTTCATACATATAATACAGCTTTCAAATACAGGGAGGGAAACCATAAATCTGGCTGGTTCCTGCTCCAGAAGGCTCAGCTGCCATAAATACCCCCAAAACACCCAGAATCTTCATGGGCTTCGTTTCTGTTTTCTTGGTAAAAATAGAAACTATCATCTGCACAGTCCTTTGGTCTCTGTATTTATTCGTTCCTCCTGTTTCTCGCACAGTGCAGTTCAGTTCGAAGCACAACAAGGCACGAGCTTCAGCTCACCTGTCACATACACGTCGTTGTTTAAAGAGACGACAGAATAACCCCACTTGTTGTAGTTGGGAAAGTCAGGAAGCTGGTGCCACAGCTCTGTGAGGAGAACAGACAAAGGGGTTTGAGATCTGACTAGTAATGAAGATGCTTCTGTGGTAAAGAGAAGGCTAACAGGAGAAGAGTTCTGGTGTCGTACTCACGAAGTTTTGTGTTGTAGAAGGCACAGTTCTTGGGATGAATTCTTGCATCTCTTTCACGATCATCATCATCATCATCCTCATCATCAGAGTCATCCAGCGAACGGCCGCCTATCACAAACAACACTTCCTGCAGGTTGTGGGGTGTGTTTCGGCAGAGGCCCTGTTCTGATTCACCTGGTTTTGTATTCACTTTCTACAATAACAATAAGAAAAACAGAAAAACAAAACATGCTACAAGCCGCATTTAAATTTTATAAGGGTGGAATAAAAATGAGTTCATGAAAAAAAAAAGCAATAGTAGAAAGCAAGCGTGGCATGCTGACCTCTCTGCAAACATCCTCTAGCAGCTGCCTGCAGTCCAGCGAGTCCTGAATCAGTGGATCTTTCATTAGGGTGTCCATGAGGTAGGACACAGGCAGGTGCGGAAGTCTCGCTAGCCTCAGCAGCTCTGGCAGGTGACCCAGGCGGCTGTCCCTGCGGTGTCTGACCCACACCAGAGCGGCCTCGGCCCAGGCCCGATCGTCCCGCATCTGCAGCCTCTCGTCCTTCAGGTAGGCCACCAGCTGGTTCTTCTCCAGCAGCAGGAACTCCTCGTGCTGCTGCACTGCCTCAAAGTTCTCCAGCAGGAAGGCCTTGGCTTTGGCGACCACCTCAGGACAGCCATGGATCTCCCCAAATTCCTGGATGCCCAGACAGTTGCTGGCGTCTATCTGGTGCTGAAGGTATCGGCTGCACACAGCGCGGACCGTGTGGAACTGGAGCTGGCTGGATGTGCAGATCAGGCCCTCCACGTTCCCCTGGTTGATGGTGAGTTTTCCGGTGTAGGCAAAGTTGAGCAGAATGTTGAGCACATCGGGGTCTACATCGTGAAGCTCCACGCGGGCAGCAATGCTCTCCATGAAGTCCCCTGAGAACATGGAGCGGAAATAAAGGCTGCAGAGGGCCAGGACACCTCTGTGGCAGGGGAAGTCCCGCCCCCCGGCACTTAGAGTGACATCCACAAACTTGGGCTGAGAGCAGAGAGAATGTAGGCCCTCCAAGATGCTCTTTGGATGAGAGGAGAGGTAGAAGTCCAGGTCATCCACGTTACGCACCATGATGAAATTCTCTGGCTCCGTGACAGATGGCCTTCATGGATTTCAACCCAGCTAATACTTGTGTTAACCGTTTACCTGCACAGAGATAAGAGGGGCGTCTCAGACACAATGAAAACCATAGTTATCCAGAACTGTAGGAGACTGCTAATATTACCATGAGCCACCAGCTATTATCATTGCTCTCTGAGACACAGTAAACACTTTTGGAGAAGCCCAAATGAAGGAATGAAGTCATGACAGCAGGCAGAGGTCAAAAAGCCAAGAATAGTTTGGCTGTTGGGTGTTTTGTTATAGGATTTCATACAATTATTTAAAGGAATGCAAAAATATGGCACAGGTAACCTTACTTACACAACACACAATCAACATGTCTAAGGCACAGATATAGATTTAAGCCTTTTTAAAACCAGGAAATTGTTGATGGGTTTAATGATGTGTTTAATAATGTTTTCATGTCACATACCGAATTGTCTCTGGTCTGTTTAGTTAAATGTAAATGTAATGATGTGATAATGCTGATCATCATGTGAGGTTTTTTTTTCCTTTGTAAATGATTTTTGTTGTTTTACTCCGAAGCAGGTAGAGACAGACACAAAGATCTGGTACTTAGATAAATGTTATGATAAAAATAAAATGTGACCTTACCTGTGAGTCAAATGAAAGCAGATATCACACATTGTTTGGAATAACACGTCTAAAAGACTGAAGATGTTTGCGGCTGCTTGTCGATCTGGAGCACAGACCTCTTCTGCCAGCCCAGAGAGATAGCATACGATAACACACGTGGCTGTTTTTAGTACAGTCAGTGCTCAGATTCTAAAATAGTATAGACAGAACTTCCACCTGCTCTTAAAGGGACACACACACACACACACACACTCACACTCACACTCACACACACACACTCTTGGATATGCTGAAGCTGGTCAGATGATGGTTCATTAAATCATTTGAGTCACAAGTCACAACTAGCCCACAAGTGTGTCAGCATTTGTTTACCTGATTACCGAGCTTGAAATGTACAGTGAGCCTTAAAAGGGAATTAAGGTGGAAATGAGGTCAAATTCAAAAGCTACATCAATACAAATGTTTATGAGTCCACTTAACAGCATATTAATCATTCTAACATATTAAGTCACAGGCTTAAATCAGTGCAAAAAACATGCTCAGAAATATTCACCCTTTCATCACGTCAACAGCAAACAAAAAAGTAATAATAATAATAAATTAATTAATTACAAATAAAAACAATCCCACCTTCAACAATTTTGTTTAAAAAATCCTACCAAACATCTAAACTAAAACTACAAGGTATACAATAACATACAATAACATACAATGGCAGTACTGCTCATACAAAGAAACCGGGAACAAAACACATGGTTATGAATTTACAGAAAGATCAGAAACGTGAAAAGGGCATGTCCATACTATTCACAGTCAAAGTCAAAAAGCTCTGCCTCCTTTTCTTTCCAGAAGGCAAAGCTCCTGTCAATGTACTTGCAAATCTCATCATTGCTCAAACTGCTAATGTCTGGGCTTCTGTTCAGGGTATCTCCCTCATCTGGGGTTGGACTTTGGATAATGACCTTGGGCACTGGCCTCGTCTCTGCTGGAGGGATCTTATCTGGGTCCCTTGTCTCCAGTTGGCCGGATGTCTCACCAAAGAACCTGAGCTTGATGTCCTCAAACCCGTCCCTCCACTCCCTGTTCCCAGTCTCGATGTCCTGGATCACGGCCTTGTGGAAGTCGCGAACCGTCTCCCAGCTGAAGCGGCCCACGTGGTCGAACACCTCGAAACACAACAGGTGCCTCATCTTCCTCTCGTCTGAGGACAGGTCCTGCTCGAGGATGTGGAAGTAGCCCAGCATGAAGAGGTCAAGGGTCAGGGTGTCGTACTCAACAGGCGCTCCTCCCATGCGGGGCAGGAACTGCTCAGGCGAATAGGCGGCCTGCTGCCGATTGAGGCGGCGGATCTGGCGTGAGGGAACGATGGAGATCATGCTTCTCCAGTTCCCGATCATCTTGTTGATGGCACTCCTCTGCTTAAAGAACCGCCCCAAGGAACCGTTCTCCATCATCTTCTTGGGCGAGATGTCCAAGCTCGCCTTGCGCTGAACCTTGCTCCTGTCAGTCATCTCCAGACCGTCCACGCTAAGCTTCCTCTGGGCGTTTTTCACCGCTACAGAGTAAGCAGACTTCTTCCAGTGACCCAGGAACAAGACTACGATTCTCTCCTTACGCAGGCTTGTGCTCTCCATAACATCATTGACTTCACTGTAGTCGATGCCTGAACCGTTCTGCTCCACCCCTGTTCCCAGAATGCTCTTCTCTGAGGCTTGGCTCTCGGGTGAATCTTCCTCCGGTGCAGACGGGTTGGTCCTTTCTGAGTGCTCGGCTTCGGGCTGAACTTGATTCTCAAAGTTGGACTTCAGATTGCGCACCGACACCCCAAACTCGTGGATCTCATTTTCAATCTTCTCCCTCCGACCCCTGGCTGAGTTCTGCCTCTCAAAGTTCTGAGAGAAGACGGTCACAAGCTCGGTGTTAAGCATTTTGCAGTAGGGTTCGTCTGTTAAGTTAGTCAAGAGCAGAGACATGCTCTTCACTATGCCCGATATCCTGTTGCACCACACGGGCAGGGGAATCTGTGTGTTGAGGTCCCTGTACTGAGTGTTGACTGTAATGTTGACAATGGGTGCTGGAAGAATGTTCCGTAGTTCCTCGGCCAAGCGTGCCAGCTCCATCTCATAGCCCTCACAGTGCTTCTGCATGGACACGCTCTTGATCTGCTTCTCCAAGTAGATGAGGTCATCTTCAGTCAACAGCTCCCCGAAAGGACCCAGAATGGCATTGTGGGCCTGAGAGTACCTCCAGCTGTCCATCTTTGCGTATCTACTTCCATTCTCCTGTTTAAGCCACATTACAAAATAAGAGTCATGACTAGAGGTCTATAAGCAGACTTTTGTTATGTTTGATGAATCCACAATGTTTACCCTTCTTCTCTGAGCCTCGTCATCCAGCAGCCTGGCCTGGAGCTGCCGCACCATCACCTGTCTCTTCCACTCGGCTATGGGTCTGCTCTTCTCGTCGTGAGTAGGCACCAGGTAGTCGATGTCACACAGGTTAGCCTCCTCTGTGGGCAACACCACCATCTTGTTCTGACAAGAAAACCGAACGCAACAGATTTTTAAACATCTGCTTTACATCAGAGGGCACTGCTGATGCTTTGGTGCCGATTGGCTTTGTGGTTAAGGGAACTGTAGCTGGTTCTTTTATTGTTTCTCAACCCAAACATATCTCAACCACAAGTCAATGCATTACTCAATACGCTACAGTTAAATTAAATTAGGCTAAATTCAGTTCAAATTCAATTTAAATCAATTTTATATGTTTAGTGCTTTTTACAACAGACACTGTCACAAAATAGCTTTATGGACTGTCAGTTTCCATTCAAAGTGCACTCAAATGGTAGCTAGCAAACTCTGTGCAGTGGGAACAATTATGCTTTGTGATAATAAATAAAGCTTGCAAATTCCCGTACAACGATGGTGAAGTTTTCTGTTAGTCCGGTCTTCTTGAGAGAGGTGATGGACTTCAGCTCTCCCAGTTTCATGTCACTCAGCAGTTTCTTCCCTTTCTCAGGTCCGGATCTGCTCACGGGTCTGGAGTTGAAGCCCTTCATCACTGCAGAGACACCAACGTTATTTATTCCCCATCATGTGTTTCTGCTCACGGTCCGATCATATTTACACAGGCTGATTAACATTTACTCACTACTGTGGAATTCAGTCATTAAGGGAAATGAAGGCAGAATGAAGCAGTGATGACGTCAGCTCCCGTGAGCAGCTGTCTGTGCTGGGGAGTGAGCATCACTGTGTGATGTGGCTAACGACCAGGCCCCCTGAGGCTCTCTCACCCGTGGTGGCCATTTGGATGTGGTGGATGCTGCTGGTGACGCCCTTCTCCTGGGGAGCTGAGGTGGAAGGGGTGGAGGAGGAAGATGGGGGCAGAGGAGGGGCAGGTGGAGGGGCAGGGTAACGAGCCTGGGGGGTATCTTCAGTCTCAGGGTGCTGGAGGAAGAGATGACGTGACCGTTTATTGCTCATTCCAGATGTGTGTACATCACATAGGATGAAAAATATGAACAATTTGTATACAAGGTCTGTGATTCCTTAACTGGTGTGGTTTACTACATCTGAATCGCCATTGAACATTTGTTTTAGTCTCGGCTTTTGGGCATTATCAGGGCCTGGACATCTCAAATGGAGATGAAAGAACAGCGCACTGAAACCGACACACTTTACACACCGCAGCTATTTCTGCTGAGCATTATGGGATGCCACAGGACACACCACAGCCTGTGTCCAGCATTAACGGGGACAACCTTAAGCCTGTCCATGTCTTGGTGTGCTTCGCTGATGTCTCTGTAGTAATCCCTCACGCTGGTCTGCCACGCCAGCGCTGCCGTTTCCCTCGGCTCCTCCTGCACGGGGCCGCTCTCCTCCACGGGGCCGCTCTCCTCCACGGGGCCGCTCTCCTCCACAGGCAGGGCGGCACAGTGCGGCTGCGGAGAAACCACCAACAACAATGAGCCTGGTGCCACCACGTCCACAGCGCAGGATGAGGTGGTGATGGGTACACCGAGGTACCCATACGAGGGGTTAAAACAGCTGCAACAAAGGCAAGATGCCGACGCTCAGCACGGAAACACTTGGATCGGCCTTAACCGACCAGTCAAGTCCTAACTAAGTCTGTGCAAAATGCATATCAAACGTGGCCTTCCGAGAACGCCCTTCACAACACGCGCACGCAGGCATGAACACACGCAGCATCAAAGGGGAGGCCGATAGGTGCCGGTCCTCATCGCCGTGTGGTGGTCCCGTTCATGTCCTCTCCCAGGGCACTTTGATGTCCAAACAGCGTAAAACGCACTGTGACACGTCTCGGGGCGCGTCTTCCCAGAAAACTGCGCAATCCGTAAACAGATAAACACTCGGGTGGTGGAAACTCGGATATGATGATCAGAGGGAACAAAACAGAACCTTGTCCTTTTTTTCCGTGACCTCTTTCACGGCAGTTCAGCACCGTCTCTCATGACCATCTGCTCCTGCGAGCGGGTTTAATCAGAGCCAGTGGACAGCACAGGGCATTTGCTTCCCATTATCCCAGCCACTTCTCTCCACAGCTAGTGCAGGAGGACGCTGCAGGCCTACAGCCAAACCCCCTCCACCCATCCCACAGGCCACACAGGCACCGATAAGACAGCAAGAAGCTGAGAGACACAGTAAAAAGCCCCTTGATGCGAAACACTCTACATGTGGCTGTGCTATTGATGGGACACACACTTAGAGATAACACCACCCAGAAACCAAGCTACTCCAGACGTTGAAAAAAGAGAGAAGGGGCCTCTTTGAGCTTTGAGCAACAAAAAATACACATGCATTTCCTGAATGAGACACCTCATGTGTTATGATGTTTTAAAATGTCCGAAAGAGTCTGAATCTTCACATACATCATCTGAATCTTCACCTACATCATCATCTGCCTGAGGTACTGATGTCCAAAAACCTCAGCATGGCCGGCAGAGCCATGACATGCTGTTTTCACACATAATGTACATAATACAAACTTTAAATAAAGGCTTTAAGACCACCTACTTTTTGTTAACATTTAAGCAGCATATGGCATTCTAAATCCCATTTACACCTTGAGTCAAAGGAACTGATGTATCTGAAAGTGTCTGAAATAAGGAAGGTTGACTGAAAATGCCACGGAGTGTCTAAGCTAAATCCTCACATTGTAAACACGTTCATGCTGACCTCATAAAAGAAACGATAAAACCAGACCCATTCTATGAGGTCTGTAGATAGCATGTACACATTCTTTCCACATAATCACTTACAACATTCCTGTCTTACACATGCACAGCATGTATTCCTGTCTTCTGCAGAGTAGTGCATTTCTTTCTTATCCTGCCCTGTCCAAGGGTAAAAAAAGTGGCAAAGAAGGTAAAACACAGGACACACAGCACGAGAACATTTACATCGGCCTCAACCGACCTTTCTTGTCCCAAGTCCTAGAAGAATGAATGTTAAAATGTGGCCCTGCCTAGAACGCCCTTCACCACACACACGTTTACACACACATGCGTGCACATGCCCATACGCACGGATGTGCACACGTGTCTACCTGCACGCAGACCCATGAACGTGCCACATCTGTCAGCTCTGAGATGACTATAGCTAAAAGGCAGTGATGGCACAGGTTTCAGTTACTGTAACTAGAGAAACTCTACACACTGTCTTTAAACACAGCTCAGAATAACAACTCTGCTTTTTGCTTAATTAGAAGCTAGAAGCTATTAACATGCCACACGGTAACAAATATTCATGTATGAAAAAAGATGATTTTTTAAAATGGTTAAAATAAAATATGGTAAAGTTGGTGTTGGTAATTTTCTTTTTGAGGTCCACATAAGCAAAATAAGTAATGAAGAATATAACGTCTGATGAGCTAAAACCTGATAAGTGAACCTGCTGGATATTACACACCTGAGAACTCTTCTCATGTAGAACGTCATCTCATTTATCTCATTTATCCATCTAATGATCAATAGTCTAGAAACTTTAGACATTTGACTAAAAACACAGATGCATAAATAGTAAATACATGAAAATAACAGAATAACATATAGTACTCTGTGATAAGACATTAGCAATGCACACACACACACACATTATATATATATATATATATATATATATATATATATATATATATATATATATATATATATATATATTGCAATTAGCTTTATAACTATGGAAGATGCTGTTACTTACAAAACCCCTGACCGCCTGAAAGTTATCCACACAACCTGTGACTGCTGAGTCACCAGCGATGTCTACCCACCGACACACAATCTGGAGATCAAAGCCACGAGTCGTTCTACACCATCAACATCACCACAACCACTGTTGGCATGATGCCACTACAGCCAACAAACAGCACGCTCTGATTGGGTGCCATCCTTGATTCACACAGAGGATTGGTTGTCCAGCAGCATGACTAACGGGGGTTCGAACCAATAGCCACATGGAACAAATGGCGGCAGGATGGAAAGGAAGCGGGGGGTGATATTCGAATCAGCTGGGAAGCAGAGAGACACTGAATCCCCTGCTTTCCCCTGCTTGTTTTTCCACCGCCTGGCCCAGCTCCGAGCAGGCGGCTACCATGTCAGGGGCTCTGGCAAATCATCACTAACGGAAATAATCAGTAATCGATAGCACATGGGTCCTTGGAGATTAGGCAGGAAGGACAGAGTGTGATTGGGTTTTGAGGCGACCTCCATTAGCCTTTGTGGCCTGAAATGACAGACGACTAAACACTTGGGCCAATCAGATCCTTTAACATTGCCAAAGTCAAATGGTATTGCATGCAAACCCTCAATGTACCACTTATTAAGTTAGGACAAGGCACAGCACACTGGATGCAAGCAATTTTTCTTCAGAATAGTCACCCACATCACTTTTATAACACATTCGCAGAGAATCCTACACTACCGTTGGACATTACAGTGCAGTGATGAATAGGAGAATCGTACACATTGGTCAGTGAGCCTCTTGGTTGGAGTGTCCGTGTCAGTGTGACAGGTTTTGACCTGTCCATGCTGGTAAATATCACACAGATCAAGTGTTGACAAATTCCTCAGATGTGTAACCAACACACACATTCAGTTTTTTAGAAAACCTACCAAACTGATTGGTATGGTGGGAAACAAACAAAACCGTTGCATTTAGGGTTGGGATGACTGTGACGACCCCTGCATGGATCATCAGAATGCCTTTCATGCACTCTGAAATTCACACCACTTGCACTTGCAGTAAAATCCTGCTCTTCCAGGAAGAATCTCTGACACACTTTTAACTGTGGGGTAAACACAGTCCAGTGCCAATATCTGACCACTATGGTTCAAACAATCTGAACATTCTTGCAGGCTCAATGAGAAACATGCTTGAGGATTCTTCTTCAGTAATTAAGAGCATGTTACATTTGTAACACAGCTCTCTTATCGCCCTCTAGTGGTTGAGTGGTAGTGTGCTCAAGATGGATTTGAGGTCACTGATAACTGAAGCAGAGCATACCTTTAGAATCGTACATATTTTATACAATAAACAAATCACTCACAGAAGCATTAAAACAAAATGAATAACACCACCTCAGCTCAGTTTCCAGGATGCTTCACAACCCAACCGTACGACTTGTGGGTAATATAAAGATCCTATGAGTACCCCAAAGAGACACATTTAAGACAGCTGGCCTCTTGGCCCCCTGGCTGAGAGGGAGAGGGGGGGACCCACAGATCTGTGCTGTAAAATAAACCTGTGCTCTGCTTGTTTGATTACAGCTGTCTCAGGAAAAATGGCTCTCGCACGTCGAGCAGTGGACTGCTCCCAGGGAGGGTGACCTCTTTGGGATGAAACCCAAACATGAAGAAATGCCTAGCACGCAACTCTTTGGCTAGTGGCCCAAACAATCCATTACAGGCACCATGAGGAAATGAGAAGACCTGGCCCAACCACATTAAGGTGGAACGAAACCGTACAAATGGCATGGTAACTTACAAACCCTACTAATGGCATGGTAACTTACAATCCCTACTAATGGCATGGTAACTTATAAACCCTACTAATGGCATGGTAACTTACAATCCCTACTAATGGCATGGTAACTTATAAACCCTACTAATGGCATGGTAACTTATAAACCCTACTAATGGCATGGTAACTTACAATCCCTACTAATGGCATGGTAACTTACAATCCCTACTAATGGCATGGTAACTTACAATCCCTACTAATGACATGGTAACTTATAAACCCTACTAATGGCATGGTAACTTATAAACCCTACTAATGCCATAGTAACTTACAAACCCTACAAATGGCATGGTAACTTACAAATCCTACTAATGACATGGTAACTTATAAACCCTACTAATGTCATGGTAACTTATAAACCCTACTAATGGCATGGTAACTTATAAACCCTACTAATGGCATGGTAACTTATAAACCCTACTAATGGCATGGTAACTTACAATCCCTACTAATGGCATGGTAACTTACAATCCCTACTAATGGTGTGTTAACCTACAAACCCTACTAATGACATGGTAACTTACAAACCCTACTAATGGCATGGTCACTTACAAACCCTACTAATGGCATGGTAACTTATAAACCCTACTAATGGCATGGTAACTTACAAACCCTACTAATGGCATAGTAACTTACAAACCCTATTAATGGCATGGTAACTTATAAACCCTACTAATGGCATGGTCATTTACAAACCCTACTAATGGCATGGTAACTTATAAACCCTACTAATGGCATGGTAACTTATAAACCCTACTAATGGCATGGTAACTTATAAACCCTACTAATGACATGGTAACTTACAAATCCTACTAATGGCTTGGTAACTTATAAACCCTACTAATGGAATAGTAACTTATAAACCCTACTAATGGCATGGTAACTTACAAACCCTACTAATGGCATGGTAACTTATAAACCCTACTAATGGCATGGTAACTTACAAACCCTACTAATGGCATAGTAACTTACAAACCCTATTAATGGCATGGTAACTTATAAACCCTACTAATGGCATGGTCATTTACAAACCCTACTAATGGCATAGTAACTTATAAACCCTACTAATGGCATGGTAACTTATAAACCCTACTAATGGCATGGTAACTTATAAACCATACTAATGACATGGTAACTTACAAACCCCACTAATGGCATGGTAACTTATAAACCCTACTAATGGCATGGTAACTTACAAACCCTACTAATGGCATGGTAACTTATAAACCCTACTAATGGCATGGTAACTTACAATCCCTACTAATGACATGGTAACTTATAAACTATACTAATGGCATAGTAACTTACAAATATGTGCCACAGAGGAGGTATGGAATTAAATATATTTAAAGTCTTTCTGAAATACCAAATTACATATTATGAAACTAGATGTTTGGACCACTAAGAGGAGAAGGTAAACAAATGTAATTAACACAAACAATGTTCAGACAGTAAGGGGTGGAGAAACAGACTATTCAAAGAACTGATCAAATTATCCTAAACTTTGAGAATCATTTACCTTCTTTTGTAGGAAACCAATTTGCTTAAGCCATCCTAGTACATCATCTGGCATTTTTTTCATGATCCTCTTTGCCCTCACTCTCTACTTTGTTTTGTCTTTTAGATTTTCCAGTTTTGTTTTACCATGTTTTGGAACTTTTTTTTAATTTTGACAATCCCTGTTCACAAGGTGTGGGCCGCACAGATGGGCTACCCTTGGCTACAGTGTCAATCTATAGGATGAGTCGGTCAAACAGAGAAGGCAACAATTAGATTCAGGTTTTATGCCAACACACATTCTGCTCTCTAAGCCTTCTCCTAGATTGGATTTCCATTTCCAAGCATTGGAACGGTGAAAACCCTGAACCTGATCTCTATGGATCCCATAACCAGTGCTACCTGAGCCAGGCCTGTGGAGAGAAGGTAACTGATAGGCCCTCGGATCGTAAAGAGTGCAAACAGCAGCATCAGATGCCTCTCACACACACACGCACACGCATACACACACACACACACACACTCAGTAATTAGCTCCCTATTGTTGAGACAGGGTGGATCATTTCTAGAGATCGGTGGTACCTCAGTCGTCTAACATCATCGAGATACAAGATCCAGACTTCTCCAGATACTTTTATTGCACAGCTGATGAAGGACCTGTCTGAAAGGTCTTGTTTCTCTGGAAACCTTGTGTGTACCACTGCAATTTTGAGTACACCTACATCATCACCACTCTATGACTAGACATGACATGGTTGTTCTGATTACCTCTAAGTCAAAAGCCACCAGCAAGCTACAGTGATTCCAAATTGGTGACTTATGATATTCGAAACCCTAATCGTCATATACCTACTTCGTTTCACTCACTATTGGAAAACCACAGTAGAACTGACCCACAGTCAATGCACACATGAAGATAGAGGAATGTTTAGAGTTCAACAGCTGAGGAGTCAGAACACAGTATGCGGGTTTGTATATCATAAAACCAATTTATGACACATCGTTATAGGGTTGAACTGACATCACATGATCTTCAGCCCTCATATAATCCGAACACATCACTAATTCTGAATGATCCCCTTGGCACTTGCGCTCTGCACTGGAGAAAATCTGAGACACTACCTATATATCAATCACAGGCTGAGGTTTTATTAGCAGAAACAGCTGGGAATACAGTTTGTCTCAGGATAATTCTTCCGAATGTACTGTGGATGCACTTATTTTGACACGTAGTAAGAATGGTTCCAAATAATAATAAAAAAAGGTCACAGTGGGTTGCAATATATGATAACACATGAGTGTTCCCATGCAGAATAGCCCGTGGGTTTGTGGATGAGCTCCTGAAGTGGACACTGTTTTCCTGTTGGGTTGAATGTCAGTGCCCTGCCTTGTTCCTTTGCCTCTGATCAACCGGAAAAACATTCATGGCTCAAACTGAAGTACATCTTTCTCACATGTTTAGTTTAAGGTCTCCTTAGTGACCACTGTGATTGCTCAAATGTCCAGCTCAAAAGCCCCATTTCAGGCATGGTCTGGGCTGTGGATATAAGGCCAAGAACACGAAAGCTCCCAGAAGGAACGGAGGTGTCAATCAAAACAAGTAGGGTGACCGAGCAGGTAGCCCTGGGGTTGCGGGGTCACAGGGTCACAGGGCAGGAGAAACCGAATACTGAGAGTATGAATTCCATACAGGCCATACCTTTAGTGAAACCGATCCAGTTTGGTTGGAGAATGACCCAACACCACCTGATTCTGCTGCTTTTAAATTATGTTTTTAAGACTCACGGTTTTTTTGAACATGACCTATGCAGTGGAGATTTTCCCAGTTCTCTATTGTGTTGTGTTGATGTGATCCACTGTTATAATGTTATATTTTGAAGAACTAAGACAGGCAGCTGGTGGCTTCTGGATGTCTCCACATACGCAGAAATCCCAGTTTAAGCCCATGGTGCTTCTGCAAAGTGTAATATTGCATCTGATACTGGGTTAAGGGAATAACACTGCTCTTCGGTCAACACGCCCTAGCAAATGAAATCAAGCTAAAACAGTATCGAGGAATTGATTCAGAACACAAAATGTGGGGCTGTGTTCAGCAACCCTGCAAGAAAAAAAACAAAAGTCAAAGTAACAGAAGTGAAATCCTTTCTGTTTTAATGAGTGTAGTACATTTACATGTAGCAAGCTGTTTTGCCTCATTAAAGAAACAACACTGTTTAAATGACATTACACAGAGTGTAGTAGTTAAATGTGCATGAGGGAAAGAGAGAAAGTATTAGTATTTAGAACTGTGATACTGTACAAAACCAAAGGTGAACCATCAGGCCAATTAAAAGTGAACATGGGACACCAACAGGAACAACTGATATGAAAGCACCTCCACCCCAGAACAACAGCTGAGTCCCTCTACGCCAGAATCCGTTTCTGAGTCTCCACACACACACACTGCTAATAAAGGGATTTATTGACAGACAGATCCAGTGGAAGAGAGAAGAGCAGCATGACTTACATTTCTCTCCACTAGCCGCAGGTACCGGCAGCACTCGTAGTGGCCGTTGTAGTCCGCCAGTTCTGCTGCCGTCAAACCGTCCACATCCTTCTCCAAGGGCCGCACCCCGTGCCTCACAAGGACTCTGCAGCACTGAGAAGACACGGTCAAATCATTCCTCACTAGCAGTTAAAGTAAAAATAAAGTAATATAGTGTATAATATATGGTACATAATTGAATAAATAAGGTATCTCAGGTTTCATCCAATCATAAGCGAGATATCTGACCATGCTCAAGACCCACACCTCCATCTCTCCGTTCTCCGCTGCATCGTGTAAAGGAGTGCCACCCCAGTAGTCCTTAATGACCTTGGAGCCCATGTGCAGCAGCCTGTCCAGGATGCTATGATGCCCCCTACTGGCAGCATAGTGCAGTGCCGTGGCACCTTCCATGTCCTGACTGTTCAGACTGATGTCTGTGAAGGAGATCTGTGAAAGGACGAGTGAAGTTGGACCAGCGTGGAGTAATCAGACTCTTGACATCTAGTGTTTCAGACCAAAATACGGAACAGCTTGGGGATTCACAAATATATTCTTAGGTTCATACATTCAGCATAATAGAAAACCCAAGTCCATCTCCCTGTCGACAGGAGGTAGTGGAAAGAGAACTGAGGACCAAGAGTTTTGGCAAAAGCTCCACACCTGTCTTCTCAGGAAGGTTACCTGATCCTGCAGAGCTGCAGAACCATACATTCCTGTGTAACCCCCTGCAGCATGCTAGAAGCTTCCACGTACAACCTGCCTGGGGTCTGGTGTTCAGCCCAGGACCACTGCTACCTACCATATGTGTGTGTGTGTGTGTGTGTGTGTGTGTGTGTGTGTGTGTGTGTGTGTGTATGTGTGTGTGTGTGTGTGTTTATGAGATACACAGAGAGAGATATAAATGGGTGTGTATAGTATATCTCACCAGCCAGAGAACAAGAGCATGGTGGCCCATGTGTGCGGCTGTATGAAGAGCACTCATGCCATCCTTGGCTCTGAGATGCACGTCAGCTCCACAGTCCTTCACCAGATACTCGACCACGGGCAGGTGCCCCTCCTGACTGGCCAGGTACAGCGGTGTGGCACCACTCAACGTCTGATGGTTCACACACCTGGAAGAAAGATGCACCACCAGGTGCAACACCTGTTAAAGGAAAAGGGACCACTGCCAGGGAACTACACCCTAACCTTGTAACCCTAAATGACCTCAGGCCATCAAAGACCTTCATGGAAGTAGATGTATTTCATTTTTAGGATTTTCTGTTCTTTGCTAATGTCTGATTTGAGTGACCCCCCACCCCGATGGCCCTTTGAACCCTGCCGCTCAGACATTTCCCTCTTCCTGAAGTGCCACATCATTTGCTTATTCAGCTGTTGGACCTGTGTGTGGCCGAGTGAGATTTGCTCATCTGATCCAGTTATAATCTTGCCATATGCGATAGAAATTGTGAGGTGTCAATGCACAATACACTTGTTGAACCTAAACATGAAATCTCTAGTTTGTACTGATGGTTAAATATAGAAAAGGTTGCCAGAAAATGACTTTTCCAAATCTGTCAGGGCTTCTACATTGGGACCTAGTGTTAAGCACCAAGAATTACACCTGCAAAACCAATCAGTGTCTTCTCTATTAATCACACTGGGTTTATGTAAAGTTCAGGCAATCTCTTGAGTGTTTGGAAGCCTTGTCATATCCAACCACAATCTGAGATCTGCAGGTTTTAATTTACCACTCAGAAGCATTTCTCTGTCTTCTTTTGTGACTGGCCCATAATTTGCTCATGGGAAATCACGTAATTATGAATACCTACTGTCTCTGGAGAAACTGAACACATACAGACTACAGGCCACAGGCTGGGTGTTTAGAACATTAGAGCTCTTTAAAACAACAGGACAGCTGTTAAGAACATTACAGCTTCCTTCGAACATTAGCATTTTAAAACATAAGAAGTAATTAGAACTCTTAATTTATTTCTTTACAGATCTCATTCCAGTCTTCTCCCTCCCATAATGGTGTGGATGGAGCATGCAGCCCCCCCCCCCACACGCCTGTAAAACGTCAACTGCTGGACCTGGGGTAGCAGTAGTGAGTGTTGCCCTCACGTGAGCTGGGGTAGCAGTAGTGAGTGTTGCCCTCACGTGAGCTGGGGTAGCAGTAGTGAGTGTTGCCCTCACGTGAGCTGGGGTAGCAGTAGTGAGTGTTGCCCTCACGTGAGCTGGGGTAGCAGAGGTGAGTGTTGCCCTCACGTGAGCTGGGGTAGCAGTAGTGAGTGTTGCATGGGGCAGACGCACAGGCCTCATCTGCTCTGCACCTGCTAGTCTTTAGCCACTTGTGATTTGTCGTCTCTCAGGACTGATATCACAACCACGTGCCCGATCTCGTACAAACGCGCTCACGCAGTCACTCACAAACGTGTGCACACGTATTTGTCTGTGCCTATCCATGCATTACTGTCTCAGTTTCCACTGCTGACATGCCACTGAGGCATAAAGGATCTGTATATACACAGTCACAGGAAGTTAAGTGTCTGAGAGCCCTGTAGGTTTACACACAATCTGATAATGTCAGTTCAAGATGGGTAAGGCATTAATTCACCTCCCCTACTCCTGTACCATCTAATTAACCCAAGAGGCCCTGAGTGGTTATCCAAGGAGCATTAGGTCAAAGTCTACCTGCCCAAGGTGAGAAGTGAAACAATGGAGTAAAAAGGTTGCTTCATTAAAATATGGCTAAATATTATATCAATAATTATTAAATCATTAAAATATTAAATTCCCAATGCTCCCTACCTCTAAATTGTGTTCTTTTTGTGCTCATGGAACTACTCATGCTTAATTTTAGAGAAACATATACATACACAAACAATTATACACACATATAACAAACATACAAAAAAGTGACACACTGGTTACATTCTAAATCTTTTTCCTATTACAAAAATGCACTATACAGTTCGTCAGCCATTCTGTAGTGGTGTTCAGAACATTACGGGTACGCTTAACTCCCTAGCTTACTATCAAGTACCCACAATGCACTGCATTTTTTATTTTTCTTCTGAAGTAAGCGTACTCATTTACAAGCTGATTAACATGCTAAGTATGATGGAAAATCTGAGCTCTCCTACTGTGATACTGCATGTCTTTTAAACATTATCCACCATGCTAAAGCTAATGGACAAGAATTAGCATATCATTTACATATACGTGGCACCATATTCTAAGTGGGGGCCATGTGTCGACAGGTAGCCTCCTACCCTGGATCTCGGCCAATCAGAAGTTTCAGACATGTAAGGTCACCCTTGGCAGCGGCATAATGGGCGGGGAGAGCGCCACAGTCAGTCTCCTGCTTAGCCCCGCCCCCAAAAGCCAGCAGCCAGGAGACAACCTCCACTTTCCCAAAGCGAGCAGCAAGATGGAGAGGAGTCGCACCCGCAGCATCCTGGTCCTGAAAACAAGACCGAGTTTTAAGATGCACAATGTCATTTCCTGAACAACAGTGAACAAACCTTTAAAACATTGCAGAAGGAACTATCCTTCTCAAGTTTTATACTGAAGTGGTCATTTCAGGGAAGTGACTATTGGGTTACTTCTTTCACTTAAGGTCGTGTTGTTTACATTGTAACAGTGTTGTACGTTACATTGTTTACATTGTAACACTGTTGTCCTACATTAGTTACCCTGTCACTTCATTTGCCAATCACAAACCTGGAAGAACATTCTGATACCATGAGATCACGTCATCGCACGAACAGCCCAGCACCATCGTGCAAACACTGCAAACAAGTACTGAGCTGCTCGCCATCGTATTACTCCAATCAAATTAGGGAATCCATCTTTATTTAATCACGCTGAGGAAATGACCATTAATAATTCAACCCTTGTACAACTTTGACCTCATGTTGGCATACGTGGACAACAAAAAAACGAATCCCTCATCCACATCTTCCTGACAAACTCCTGCTAGACCACCAACTTGGATTAATGTTATCGCTTTAGTGAACGATAACAAGGCACCTAAAACATGTACTTTAATTGAAACCAGCCGGCTGTAAATGTGATCAAGAGGTTGTTGAGGTTAAAAGAGCTGGTTTACATTAGCGCGAGTAAGGTCTGTGGTGGTGTCTCGGAGGGGCGGTGTGGAGCACTGCCTCCACCAGTAAACAGGCCACACGGGAGGGTGGAGCACACGCCCTGAGCCCCGCTGCTGCTGATTAGCCCGGTCATGCAACACTACTGGACCACGAGCAAACAGAAACCACGCACACGGTCCTGCAGCCGGGCCCCCCACCGACCCCCACCGGCCCCCGATGAGGTGAAAGCCTATATTTAGAACAGGTGGCAATGACTAGTGTTATTTAACACATGAGCTCATGATGTTGTTAGCCTTGTTTACCGTATGAGTTCACTATGTGCTCAGGAAATAAGGGTGTGAGAGCTTTAATCAGGCTCAAACTGCTTTTAAACTATATATCCACTATCAGCGCTAGCACTGCAAGTCACTCACCAGCAGTTATGAATGAATTCCGTTATGGTTCAGCTAGTGAAACGTGAGCCTCACTCAGGTCCAGAAGATAATTACTTCTAGCCACACTAACCCCCGGCAATATACTTTGTGCCCGATACAAAAGATGAAACCACCGCCTATCAGGTTGCACAGGACACTTTATACATCTTCTCCCCACACCTGTGTAACCCTAGACGACATCAAGCCCATATCAAACACCTCTCACCTGCACGCTGCATCCCGCACACTGGACCAGCCACTGCAACTCGCGCATGTGGCCGGTTGCCGCGGCGTCGTGGAGCGGCGTGGCGCCATTCAGTGCCCTGCCGTCGGCCGCCAGCCCCGCCTCCAGCACCAGGAAGCACAGGCAGTCCAGACGGCCGAGACGCGCGGCGTGGTGGACCGGACCGGCTCCCTGTCCGTCCGCCACGGCTGCCGTCAGACGCCCGGCTGCGGCCAGCGCCCGTAAACACTCCAGGTCCCCGGAACGGGTGGCTGCGATGGCCTCCTGTAGCACCATCTCCTCCACGCCGTACTCCCAGTGCTGGAGACCTGCCGGAGACCAGACTAGGCAGGGTATCCATCCGAAGAGGATCAGCCTACCCTGACCACACACACACACACACACAAGCACGGCCAGTGGAAGCTGACACCAATCCGCCAGACAGCAGGCAAGTGTGTGTGTGTGTGTGTGTCAAGGGAGGTGAGGTGCAGGTGAGGTCCACTGAGCTGTAAAGGTAATGAAAAAGTCTAGCTGTGGCACAAAAGCCAGACGGCTCACGGTCCAGCGGTCGCCTTTGGTCCTTGACAGACACGAGCCCCCACGCAGTGGGAGGGCCGCACACACGGGCCTGCCCAGAGTAACAGGAGCCCGCACTGGCACAGACGTGTGAGGAGCAGCGTATGAAAGGTGAGGGCTCACAGTCTGTATTGATCAACGAGGCATTCACGGATCACATTTTTTTTACACATTACTTTCTTTTTTTGAACACTGTGAAGTCTGATTAAAGTCAGAACCGTGTAATCGACACAGAAAACCAGGCATTACACTTGGGTGATTTGGTAGAAGCTTGTGATCTTTAATGAAGACAGAAAAACTAACAGTAACATTGCTGAAGGCCCCAGACCATACCTCAGGACCTCATGACCTCGTGACCTCATGACCTCAGGAGGTGTGCAACACGAACACCACTGATTTACATGTTCTGCATATACCCCAGTGTATCCACCCGCAGTTACCGCTGCTTTCAAACAGCAAGGTCACATCCAAACTCCCTTAAGTTATTCCACCAGGTGTAGACTTCAAGAATACATATTAATCACATTAATAAATAATTCATGTAACGTTCAAGCTACCCAGCCCAGTAACAGTCCCTTAAATTATTACTGCATTAAGGTCATACAACGGCTGCCTTTTATGCAACACATAATAATATACAACATTCCAAAGCATTCTGAATTAAATATAAAAAACACCTTTTAAAACCCCTTCAAAATATCTGACCTAGTTGCAAAAATCAGCTTGACATTTGTCATTAACGGGTCCCCTGAATCATCATCAGTCACCTTGTACTCTTTTCTGCCCTGACCTACACCTGAGGCGGCGGGAGGTAGAGCAGGACGTTTAAAGTCCATCAGAGAGGAGCACAGGAGCGAGGCTCTACATCTGCTCCAGCTGCTCCACGGCGGCGCGGAGGTCCTCCACCACAGCGTCCACGTCACCACGAGATGTTCTTCTGCCCACGCTCAACCTCAGGGCATTCACTGCCACGTGGTACGGGACGCCGCAGTTCAGAAGAACGTGTGAAGGCCTGTAAGACACAGATGGACGTTAAGGAGAAGCTCCATACTGTGTGATAATGATGACCAATGACACCTGCGTTAATGCTTTTCTTTCCAGTTGAGAAAAAAGTTTAAAATGATCAGCAGAGATGCATGAAAATCGTACTAGGAGAGGCGGGAGAACCACAGCACAGTGGCGTGATTAGTGTGTGCAGGACACTTACTGATCCCCCCTGGTCAGACTGGTGGGAGAGTCATGGCACAGTGGCGTGATTAGTGTGTGCAGGACACTTACTGATCCCCCCTGGTCAGACTGGTGGGAGAGTCATGGCACAGGGGCGTGATTAGTGTGTGCAGGACACTTAATGATCCCCCCTGGTCAGACTGGTGGGACAGTCATGGCACAGTGGCGTGATTAGTGTGTGCAGGACACTTACTGATCCCACCTGATCAGACTGGTGGGAGAGTCATGGCACAGGGGCGTGATTAGTGTGTGCAGGACACTAACTGATCCCACCTGGTCAGACTGGTGGGAGAGTCATGACACAGGGGCGTGATTAGTGTGTGCAGGACACTAACTGATCCCCCCTGGTCAGACTGGTGGGAGAGTCATGGCACAGGGGCGTGATTAGTGTGTGCAGGACACTAACTGATCCCCCCTGGTCAGACTGGTGGGAGAGTCATGGCATAGGGGCGTGATTAGTGTGTGCAGGACACTTACTGATCCCCCCTGGTCAAACTGGTGGGAGAGTCATGGCACAGGGGCGTGATTAGTGTGTGCAGGACACTAACTGATCCCACCTGGTCAGACTGGTGGGAGAGTCATGACACAGGGGCGTGATTAGTGTGTGCAGGACACTAACTGATCCCCCCTGGTCAGACTGGTGGGAGAGTCATGGCACAGGGGCGTGATTAGTGTGTGCAGGACACTAACTGATCCCCCCTGGTCAGACTGGTGGGAGAGTCATGGCACAGGGGCGTGATTAGTGTGTGCAGGACACTTACTGATCCCCCCTGGTCAGATTGGTGGGAGAGTCATGGCACAGGAGCGTGATTAGTGTGTGCAGGACACTTAATGATCCCCCCTGGTCAGACTGGTGGGACAGTCATGGCACAGTGGCGTGATTAGTGTGTGCAGGACACTTACTGATCCCACCTGATCAGACTGGTGGGAGAGTCATGGCACAGGGGCGTGATTAGTGTGTGCAGGACACTAACTGATCCCACCTGGTCAGACTGGTGGGAGAGTCATGACACAGGGGCGTGATTAGTGTGTGCAGGACACTAACTGATCCCCCCTGGTCAGACTGGTGGGAGAGTCATGGCACAGGGGCGTGATTAGTGTGTGCAGGACACTAACTGATCCCCCCTGGTCAGACTGGTGGGAGAGTCATGGCATAGGGGCGTGATTAGTGTGTGCAGGACACTTACTGATCCCCCCTGGTCAAACTGGTGGGAGAGTCATGGCACAGGGGCGTGATTAGTGTGTGCAGGACACTAACTGATCCCACCTGGTCAGACTGGTGGGAGAGTCATGACACAGGGGCGTGATTAGTGTGTGCAGGACACTAACTGATCCCCCCTGGTCAGACTGGTGGGAGAGTCATGGCACAGGGGCGTGATTAGTGTGTGCAGGACACTAACTGATCCCCCCTGGTCAGACTGGTGGGAGAGTCATGGCACAGGGGCGTGATTAGTGTGTGCAGGACACTTACTGATCCCACCTGATCAGACTGGTGGGAGAGTCATGGCACAGGGGCGTGATTAGTGTGTGCAGGACACTTACTGATCCCCCCTGATCAGACTGGTGGGAGAGTCATGGCACAGGGGCGTGATTAGTGTGTGCAGGACACTTACTGATCCCCCCTGGTCAAACTGGTGGGAGAGTCATGGCACAGGGGCGTGATTAGTGTGTGCAGGACACTAACTGATCCCACCTGGTCAGACTGGTGGGAGAGTCATGGCACAGGGGCGTGATTAGTGTGTGCAGGACACTAACTGATCCCCCCTGGTCAGACTGGTGGGAGAGTCATGGCACAGGGGCGTGATTAGTGTGTGCAGGACACTTACTGATCCCCCCTGGTCAGATTGGTGGGAGAGTCATGGCACAGGAGCGTGATTAGTGTGTGCAGGACACTTAATGATCCCCCCTGGTCAGACTGGTGGGACAGTCATGGCACAGTGGCGTGATTAGTGTGTGCAGGACACTAACTGATCCCACCTGGTCAGATTGGTGGGAGAGTCATGGCACAGGGGCGTGATTAGTGTGTGCAGGACACTAACTGATCCCCCCTGATCAGACTGGTGGGAGAGTCATGGCACAGGGGCGTGATTAGTGTGTGCAGGACACTAACTGATCCCACCTGGTCAGACTGGTGGGAGAACCACAGCACAGGGGCGTGATTAGTGTGTGCAGGACACTTACTGATCCCCCCTGGTCAAACTGGTGGGAGAGTCATGGCACAGGGGCGTGATTAGTGTGTGCAGGACACTTACTGATCCCCCCTGGTCAGACTGGTGGGAGAGTCATGGCACAGGGGCGTGATTAGTGTGTGCAGGACACTTACTGATCCCCCCTGGTCAGATTGGTGGGAGAGTCATGGCACAGGAGCGTGATTAGTGTGTGCAGGACACTTAATGATCCCCCCTGGTCAGACTGGTGGGACAGTCATGGCACAGTGGCGTGATTAGTGTGTGCAGGACACTAACTGATCCCACCTGGTCAGATTGGTGGGAGAGTCATGGCACAGGGGCGTGATTAGTGTGTGCAGGACACTAACTGATCCCCCCTGATCAGACTGGTGGGAGAGTCATGGCACAGGGGCGTGATTAGTGTGTGCAGGACACTAACTGATCCCACCTGGTCAGACTGGTGGGAGAGTCATGGCACAGGGGCGTGATTAGTGTGTGCAGGACACTAATTGATCCCCCCTGGTCAGACTGGTGGGAGAGTCATGGCACAGGGGCGTGATTAGTGTGTGCAGGACACTAACTGATCCCCCCTGGTCAGACTGGTGGGAGAGTCATGGCACAGGGGCGTGATTAGTAGTGTGTGCAGGACACTTACTGATCCCCCCTGGTCAGACTGGTGGGAGAGTCATGGCACAGGGGCGTGATTAGTGTGTGCAGGACACTTACTGATCCCCCCTGGTCAGACTGGTGGGAGAGTCATGGCACAGGGGCGTGATTAGTGTGTGCAGGACACTAACTGATCCCCCCTGGTCAGACTGGTGGGAGAGTCATGGCACAGGGGCGTGATTAGTGTGTGCAGGACACTTACTGATCCCCCCTGGTCAGATTGGTGGGAGAGTCATGGCACAGGAGCGTGATTAGTGTGTGCAGGACACTTAATGATCCCCCCTGGTCAGACTGGTGGGACAGTCATGGCACAGTGGCGTGATTAGTGTGTGCAGGACACTAACTGATCCCACCTGGTCAGATTGGTGGGAGAGTCATGGCACAGGGGCGTGATTAGTGTGTGCAGGACACTAACTGATCCCCCTGGTCAGACTGGTGGGAGAACCACAGCACAGGGGCGTGATTAGTGTGTGCAGGACACTTACTGATCCCCCCTGGTCAGACTGGTGGGAGAGTCATGGCACAGGGGCGTGATTAGTGTGTGCAGGACACTAATTGATCCCCCTGGTCAGACTGGTGGGAGAGTCATGGCACAGGGGCATGATTAGTGTGTGCAGGACACTAACTGATCCCCCCTGGTCAGACTGGTGGGAGAGTCATGGCACAGGGGCGTGATTAGTGTGTGCAGGACACTAACTGATCCCCCCTGGTCAGACTGGTGGGAGAGTCATGGCACAGGGGCGTGATTAGTAGTGTGTGCAGGACACTTACTGATCCCCCCTGGTCAGACTGGTGGGAGAGTCATGGCACAGGGGCGTGATTAGTGTGTGCAGGACACTTACTGATCCCCCCTGGTCAGACTGGTGGGAGAGTCATGGCACAGGGGCGTGATTAGTGTGTGCAGGACACTAACTGATCCCCCCTGGTCAGACTGGTGGGAGAGTTATGGCACAGGGGCGTGATTAGTGTGTGCAGGACACTTACTGATCCCCCCTGGTCAGATTGGTGGGAGAGTCATGGCACAGGAGCGTGATTAGTGTGTGCAGGACACTTAATGATCCCCCCTGGTCAGACTGGTGGGACAGTCATGGCACAGTGGCGTGATTAGTGTGTGCAGGACACTAACTGATCCCACCTGGTCAGATTGGTGGGAGAGTCATGGCACAGGGGCGTGATTAGTGTGTGCAGGACACTAACTGATCCCCCCTGATCAGACTGGTGGGAGAGTCATGGCACAGGGGCGTGATTAGTGTGTGCAGGACACTAACTGATCCCACCTGGTCAGACTGGTGGGAGAACCACAGCACAGGGGCGTGATTAGTGTGTGCAGGACACTTACTGATCCCCCCTGGTCAAACTGGTGGGAGAGTCATGGCACAGGGGCGTGATTAGTGTGTGCAGGACACTTACTGATCCCCCCTGATCAGACTGGTGGGAGAGTCATGGCACAGGGGCGTGATTAGTGTGTGCAGGACACTTACTGATCCCCCCTGATCAGACTGGTGGGAGAGTCATGGCACAGGGGCGTGATTAGTGTGTGCAGGACACTAACTGATCCCACCTGGTCAGACTGGTGGGAGAGTCATGGCACAGGGGCGTGATTAGTGTGTGCAGGACACTAACTGATCCCACCTGGTCAGGCTGGTGGGAGAACCACAGCACAGGGGCGTGATTAGTGTGTGCCGGACACTAAAGGACATTTCCACACGGGCCTGCTTGGGACGGTACGGTTCGATACAGATCGATTCGCAACGGAGCGGTACGGTCGCGTTGTATTTCCATTACAATGGTGGACCACCACAATGTGGGTGGAGTCACTGTTGGCGCGCGGGTTGTAGTGTCGTGACATCATTTGTATGCGACCACAACACACAGAACAGACTTTTGGTCCTCCATGCTTCTCTCCTTGGGTTTTAAAAATGGCGGAGGAGTTGATAGCTCTCCTGTGACGCATCCTGTGACGACACTCCCTGGCCAATCAGTGTCATGCTGTTCCTCCTCGTCACAGAACTTTACCGCTTTGGAACGGTTAGAACCTCGAGCGAGTAGGTACGAAAAAAGTACCTGAAGGTATCGGCAAACTTGTACCTGGTACTAATGGAAACACTCACAAACCGTCGCGAATCGAACCGTACCGCGCCAAGCAGGCCCGTGTGGAAATGCGCCATAACTGATCCCCCCTGGTCAGACTGGTAGGAGAGTCATGACACAGGGGCGTGATTAGTGTGTGCAGGACACTTACTGATCCCCCCTGGTCAGACTGGTGGGAGAGTCATGGCACAGGGGCGTGATTAGTGTGTGCAGGACACTTACTGATCCCCCCTGGTCAGACTGGTGGGAGAGTCATGGCACAGGGGCGTGATTAGTGTGTGCAGGACACTAATTGATCCCCCTGGTCAGACTGGTGGGAGAGTCATGGCACAGGGGCATGATTAGTGTGTGCAGGACACTAACTGATCCCCCTGGTCAGACTGGTGGGAGAGTCATGGCACAGGGGCGTGATTAGTGTGTGCAGGACACTAACTGATCCCACCTGGTCAGACTGGTGGGAGAGTCATGGCACAGGGGCGTGATTAGTGTGTGCAGGACACTAACTGATCCCCCCTGGTCAGACTGGTGGGAGAGTCATGGCACAGGGGCGTGATTAGTGTGTGCAGGACACTTACTGATCCCCCCTGGTCAGATTGGTGGGAGAGTCATGGCACAGGAGCGTGATTAGTGTGTGCAGGACACTTAATGATCCCCCCTGGTCAGACTGGTGGGACAGTCATGGCACAGTGGCGTGATTAGTGTGTGCAGGACACTAACTGATCCCACCTGGTCAGATTGGTGGGAGAGTCATGGCACAGGGGCGTGATTAGTGTGTGCAGGACACTAACTGATCCCCCTGGTCAGACTGGTGGGAGAGTCATGGCACAGGGGCGTGATTAGTGTGTGCAGGACACTAACTGATCCCCCCTGGTCAGACTGGTGGGAGAGTCATGGCACAGGGGCGTGATTAGTAGTGTGTGCAGGACACTTACTGATCCCCCCTGGTCAGACTGGTGGGAGAGTCATGGCACAGGGGCGTGATTAGTGTGTGCAGGACACTTACTGATCCCCCCTGGTCAGACTGGTGGGAGAGTCATGGCACAGGGGCGTGATTAGTGTGTGCAGGACACTAACTGATCCCCCCTGGTCAGACTGGTGGGAGAGTCATGGCACAGGGGCGTGATTAGTGTGTGCAGGACACTTACTGATCCCCCCTGGTCAGATTGGTGGGAGAGTCATGGCACAGGAGCGTGATTAGTGTGTGCAGGACACTTAATGATCCCCCCTGGTCAGACTGGTGGGACAGTCATGGCACAGTGGCGTGATTAGTGTGTGCAGGACACTAACTGATCCCACCTGGTCAGATTGGTGGGAGAGTCATGGCACAGGGGCGTGATTAGTGTGTGCAGGACACTAACTGATCCCCCTGGTCAGACTGGTGGGAGAACCACAGCACAGGGGCGTGATTAGTGTGTGCAGGACACTTACTGATCCCCCCTGGTCAGACTGGTGGGAGAGTCATGGCACAGGGGCGTGATTAGTGTGTGCAGGACACTAATTGATCCCCCTGGTCAGACTGGTGGGAGAGTCATGGCACAGGGGCATGATTAGTGTGTGCAGGACACTAACTGATCCCCCCTGGTCAGACTGGTGGGAGAGTCATGGCACAGGGGCGTGATTAGTGTGTGCAGGACACTAACTGATCCCCCCTGGTCAGACTGGTGGGAGAGTCATGGCACAGGGGCGTGATTAGTAGTGTGTGCAGGACACTTACTGATCCCCCCTGGTCAGACTGGTGGGAGAGTCATGGCACAGGGGCGTGATTAGTGTGTGCAGGACACTTACTGATCCCCCCTGGTCAGACTGGTGGGAGAGTCATGGCACAGGGGCGTGATTAGTGTGTGCAGGACACTAACTGATCCCCCCTGGTCAGACTGGTGGGAGAGTCATGGCACAGGGGCGTGATTAGTGTGTGCAGGACACTTACTGATCCCCCCTGGTCAGATTGGTGGGAGAGTCATGGCACAGGAGCGTGATTAGTGTGTGCAGGACACTTAATGATCCCCCCTGGTCAGACTGGTGGGACAGTCATGGCACAGTGGCGTGATTAGTGTGTGCAGGACACTAACTGATCCCACCTGGTCAGATTGGTGGGAGAGTCATGGCACAGGGGCGTGATTAGTGTGTGCAGGACACTAACTGATCCCCCCCTGATCAGACTGGTGGGAGAGTCATGGCACAGGGGCGTGATTAGTGTGTGCAGGACACTTACTGATCCCCCTGGTCAGACTGGTGGGAGAACCACAGCACAGGGGCGTGATTAGTGTGTGCAGGACACTTACTGATCCCCCCTGGTCAGACTGGTGGGAGAGTCATGGCACAGGGGCGTGATTAGTGTGTGCAGGACACTAATTGATCCCCCTGGTCAGACTGGTGGGAGAGTCATGGCACAGGGGCATGATTAGTGTGTGCAGGACACTAACTGATCCCCCTGGTCAGACTGGTGGGAGAGTCATGGCACAGGGGCGTGATTAGTGTGTGCAGGACACTAACTGATCCCCCCTGGTCAGACTGGTGGGAGAGTCATGGCACAGGGGCGTGATTAGTAGTGTGTGCAGGACACTTACTGATCCCCCCTGGTCAGACTGGTGGGAGAGTCATGGCACAGGGGCATGATTAGTGTGTGCAGGACACTAACTGATCCCCCTGGTCAGACTGGTGGGAGAGTCATGGCACAGGGGCGTGATTAGTGTGTGCAGGACACTAACTGATCCCCCCTGGTCAGACTGGTGGGAGAGTCATGGCACAGGGGCGTGATTAGTAGTGTGTGCAGGACACTTACTGATCCCCCCTGGTCAGACTGGTGGGAGAGTCATGGCACAGGGGCATGATTAGTGTGTGCAGGACACTTACTGATCCCCCCGGTTGGAGTGGCAGGCAGCTCCCACGCTGGCCAACAGTCTCTTGCAGGTGGACAGCACGCGGTGGCCTGCAGCATTGAGCCTTGTGTTAATTATTCAGCAGAGCTATTGTGTTTTACAAATGGCTGTGGTGAAGCCCTGACCCAGTTTTGTTCTGTGCACAGGACAGATGTGGAAAAAGCTTCACTATGCAAGCTGGTCATTCCTAGGCATGGTATTAGCTTCCATTGCTACGCAGATGATCTATACAACTGAGTATCTTCCAATCTGGATGATATTACTACTACTCACAAGACTGAGAACTGCATCCAGGACATTAAAAACTGGATGGCATCTAATTTTCTTTAACTAAATTCCGATAAGACTGAGGTGCTGATTCTTGGGCCCAAAGCTACTAGAAGCAATTGGGCTGATATTCCCCTCACCCTAGATGGTTTTTCAGTAACACCTAAATCTACTACAAAAAGCTTAGGTGTGACTATTGATTTGGATCTTTCATTTGACACATAAATATGCATTATCACTACGGCTGCTTTTGTTACTTTCGTTAGCTAATGCAGAGAAGCTGGTCCATGCTTTTGTCTCGTCGAGATTGGACTACTGTAATGGTCTTCTAATTGTATGCTCTAAACAGTCCATAAAGAAACTACAACTTGTACAAAATGCTGCAGCTAGAGTCCTAACTAAGGCTAGAAAATTTGATCATATTAGTCCCACTCTCACAGTATTACGCTAGCTTCCGATTATATATTGAATTTAATTTAAAATTCTTGTTGACCTATAAGGCGTTAACTGGTATTGCTCCACAATATCTGAGTGAACTCATTGCTTACAACAACCCATCTCACCCTTTGCACTTCCAAAATGCTGGATTTCTCCTAGTTCCAAAAATTAGTAAGACTACAGCCAGAGACAGAGCTTTCTCCTTTAAAGCCCCTTTCCAGCTTTCCAGCCCCTTTCTAGCTTTCCAGCTCCAAGAGATTCTGAGACAGTTCCAATCTTTAAATCTAGACTTAAGACTCACCTATTTAATCAAGCCTTCAGTTAATATTCCCCTTGTGAAGGTGTGGGGCTCAGGGGCCCCAGACGTTGAGATTTCTGGTAATCTGAGATGTTGATGCTGTCATCCAGCTGTGTCATGGCATCACTCTATTTGTGACTATGACTTGACTGGACCACATGACTGTGGTCACCTCACCTTAAAACAGAATTGATAATAGTTGGGTCTAGGGCTGCGAGAGACAAGATACATAATGCAGCATTGAATCTACATTCTTTTACTATAACCCCCAGCGCAGAGGTAAAGAACTTGGGCGTCACAATAGACCCAGATCTCTCGTTCGATACACATATTAATAATATAACTAGGGTAGCGTTCTTTCACTTGCGCAACATTGCCAAAATTAGAAACATATTAAATATTAGTGATGCAGAAAAACTAATCCATGCATTCATATCCTCTCGTTTAGATTATTGCAACAGTCTCCTAGCTGGATGTTCTGGTAAATCGATAAACAAACTCCAGCTGGTTCAGAACGCAGCAGCACGAGTTTTAACAAAAACTAAAAAGTTTGATCACATTAGTCCCGTACTATCGTCATTACACTGGCTGCCAATTAGATTCCGTATTGACTATAAAATACTTTTATTAACATATAAAACGCTGCATGGCTTAGCTCCAGACTATCTTAGTGAACTTATTGAACAATATAACCCAGCGCGTTCACTTCGCTCGCAGGACGCAGGGTTATTAACTGTTCCTAGGATCAAAAAGATCACAGCAGGTGGAAGAGCCTTTTCTTTTAAAGCTCCACAATTGTGGAATAATCTTCCTGCCTCTATTCGGGACTCAGACACAGTCTCAATGTTTAAAACTCGATTAAAGACTCATCTGTTTAGTTTGGCCTTTGATTAATCTGTTACATATTTACTACATCTCGTATCTTTTCTCCGAGGTTCACCTGGAGAGTAACATTGCAGTCGGAGCCTACAATACCAGCATCGCTGCTCCGACACGGAATGAAAGCCTGGCGTTCATCAACAGACATTTACAGTGACAATATCATAACCCAGAACTTTCATTTTTACCTTTACTTAGTCTGATTGTGTGATTTGTGTGTGACTTGTGTATTTGTCTGTATTTTGTGTAATCTGTGTGTTAACGGGCCGCCCAATGGAGGATGGGTTCCCTTTTGAGTCTTGGTTCTCCCGAGGTTTCTTCCTATTCCCCACTATCTTAGGGAGTTTTTCCTCGCCACTGTCGCCCTTGGCTTGCTCATTAGGGTTCTGGACCCGTAGTATTGTTAACCTTTTAAATCCTGTAAGGCGCTTTGTGACAACATGTGTTGTGAAAAGCGCTATACAAATAAACTTTGATTGATTGATTGATTGACCTCTGAACCCCTCCCTTTAGTTAAGCTGCTATAGATTAGCCTGCCGGAGCCACATACTAATCACTGGAACGTGAGCTATGTATGTTTAAATCAATGGTTGTTTAAATTGATGTCCACACACTCAACCTGTACTGTCTATCTTTTTGCATGCTTCTACCTAAGATAATTACATGCAAGCACCTACAAGAACCTAGGAGATGGTCTGGCTTGCTGGTGGATGTACTGATGCTGGGGTTGGATGTGCCATTGCCACAAGAAGACGTGCTGATGCTAGCTCCTACCTGAGGCTCACCATCTGCACTGAAGGACTGTGAATACTTGGCCGGGGAACTAGAACCACAACTATAACTACAGAACTACTTTTTGACCACAAATACGGACTTGTGCTAACGGGCCGCCCAAAGGAGGATGGGTTCCTTTATGAGTCTTGGTCCTCCCAAGGTTTCTTCTTAATCCCCACCATCATAGGGGGTTTTTCCTTGCCACTGTCGCCTTGCTCATTAGGGATCTGGACCCATACAATTGTAAAGCTGCTTTGTGACAACATATGTTGTAAAAAGCCCTATATAAATATATTTGACTTTGCATTTGAACAGCTACTGTATATTAGGAAAACGTCTCAATCATGCACAGGCTAGACGCCGCATCGAAAGAGCCGAGTGTGGTTACGTTCCTGTGGTTGGTACAGAAGGGGTTTAATCTGCTGTATTTAGCAGAAGACAGTAAGCAAAAAGAACGCTGTGATCAAAGACTCTTACCGTGTAACCCTTGACCCAAAATAGACACGTTGCATGTGTTAGGTAGTGTGTCAGAGCCAGGGAAATGGCTATTGAAACGAATCTTCTCCTCTCCAAACACAGCCTAGCAGCAGACAACAGTCACACAACAAGATCATCACTAACATATCACGGTATGGCAACATAAGTAAAGAAGATACAGACGCAAGCGGTCTTGTTCAGACTACCAGGACCGACCAGAAGTCTCTGCTCCAGGTAGAGTCTGATGTCCAGGAGATGAGCCTCATACTCTGCTAGGTTAGCGCTCACCAACTCCGCAGCCTGAAACAAAGAGAGTGATTCAAAACGTTGAGACCTACACATAATCAGGCAGATCAAGCAGCCTCACACTGGTCAGTAACAGGGGTGGGGAGCAGGTGCTGGCCTGGCCCTGCCATTAAGAATGAAGCGCACTGCAGATCAAACACCTCCTACCTTCCCCAGGCCAGCAATCATGGGTGTGTTCTCAGTCCTGATGGGAACAAAAAAGATGAAGGCATAATGTCAGTGTCAGAGTTCTGCATATCCTCACGTACTGCTTTAATTAAACAATGTCAGAGCGATGACAATAATGCAACAGCAGGCAGTAAAGTCATGCCGCACCCAGGTCTGAAGCCTCGTTCCTGTCCTCCACCACACAGCAGAGGGTACAGGGGGGTTGTCGTGCCAGGACCGTTCACAAACAAGGCGCCAACTCGAGGGGCATAGAACTGCAACGCATGACATACAAGTGTTAACACCCACTGTTCAGACACCTTGAGCCCCTATTACACTCCAAGGACTTGTCAGTGGAGGCAGTCCTACGCTGTAGTTATAATGTAGATAAGGAAAAATTCACAATGGTTGTATCAATAAGCCTTAACATGAAAGATTAAGTACTAAGCTGGGACTCTGAAGGCATCCCCAGTATCCCTGAGCACATCTCGGCCCTAACCTTGTGCCCGACTATGGTGATGTAGTCTACACCGAGGTCTCGTGCATCCACGCAGATCT
This sequence comes from Brachyhypopomus gauderio, assembly GCF_052324685.1. NCBI lineage: Eukaryota > Metazoa > Chordata > Actinopteri > Gymnotiformes > Hypopomidae > Brachyhypopomus > Brachyhypopomus gauderio. The sequence goes on from NW_027506896.1 coordinate 94,339, forward strand.
TCCCAAAGGCCTGAGCTGCGTCTGTGTGCAGGAAAATTTTGGGAGAAGATGGTGGCCTGTCGACAGCTCGTACCTTCTCGCTAATCTCCTTGACAGGCTGCATGGGAATTAAATCATTAAAATCATCTCAGTTAACATGTATTTATATGGCACATTTAACAAAGCGTATCATTGTAAAGAGAGTCCACAGACCCATCAGCCACAGTCAAAACACTCTGCACTTGGCACAAAGGTACAAGAGGCTTCTGTCAGCGTGGCGTGGCCGTCAGCAGGTCACGCACCATAATGACGCCAGTCTCGTTGTTGGCCAGCATGACCGACACGAGGCAGGTGGTGGGACGTAGCGCCGCAACTACGTCCTCTGCTTCAACCCGCCCAGTCACCCTGGAAACGGGCAGAAAGGTGACATCTGCAAAAAAAATTAAAAAGCCAAACCAAAACTGCATCAGAGCAAATGTAAACATGCCTTAAATTGATGATGTACCAAAATTCTGGTTACTGTCTTCAAGAAAACCAATAATGAGAGTGTTTAAACAATATGTGCAATTCACAAAGAACAGGGACATTATTTAAGAGTTAATGATCGTTCTCCTCACCTGCTCTTCCTGTTTTTAACAGGTGCTCCACTGTGATTTTGACCGAGTCGTGCTCCACGTTGGAGGTGATTATGTGAGGAAGGACCCCGTCCTCCTTCAGCAGGAGATCTCTCGTTCTCACACCGTTCTCTACAGCACTCGTTTTCCAGAAGTGCTCCACCGCAGAATGAAACACCATATTATTCGCCTGAAGAACAGGGAAGACATGTTTTGTTAACTCCAGTATGCACTTGTTAAGGATTTTGGTAACTATGATTTTTTTTTTCTTTTTGTATGCATTTATTTTGTAATAGCATTATTTAACTTTTGAGTTTGAGTTAAATGTTATTCCTGTAATTTCCTTGATTTATAATCTATTGAAGATTCATTGCTATATTGTTCTGAGTTTGTATTTTTTAACCATTGTATTTTGCTTAATTAAGAATGTTTCTTTGTTATTGTCTCGATCATTGGTGTATTATTTACTCTTTTTCTATTGTTTAGTTGCAGAATCCCTCTGAAAATGAGAGAGGTGATTGTCTACTTAATAAATATGAATGGAAAAAAACTTGAGCTGCTACAATTGTATATAAAGTTCCAGTGTGCTAACTAGTAAACGCTGATTACAAAACACACACGTCCTCACCTCAGTGCCCCCTGAAGTGAATATTATATCCACTGGCTTCCCCCCAACCATCTTTGCTAGGCTGTCCCGGGACTGGTTAATGATATCTTTGGCCTTCAAACCTGGAGACAGACTGCAGTCCATGGGTAACTCTGCTCCTGGTGGAGTACCACAAGTTCTCCGATTGTTTATTATCCAAAAGAGCTCCAAGTGTGGTGTACATAAGGACCTACCGGGTAGGTATGAGCTGCTTGGGTTCCCCCAAGCAAAATGTAGTGCATCTGTAATCGCGCTGATGACCTCGGGTTCCAGAGGTGTAGTGGCATTGAAGTCCATGTAGATCCTGCTCGAGAAGCAGGAACACATCCATTTATATCCAATGCAATCATCAAAACAGTGTCAGCACCACAGAATCATGCCCGATGTGGTCGGCGTCTCACCTGTGTAGGGCAGGGTCATCCCGGGGCTCGGTACCGAGTCCAGGTGCGGCAGACGCCTCCTCACACATGGTTCTGAAGCAGATACGGGAGAACAGTGATAGCAGCTAGCTCCGTGGCTAGCGCGATGTTTGCTTTGCCACTACTGAAAACACAGGAATAAAGTCACATAAACCTGCCCGACGGTCTCGCCGGGGACCAGGCAGGACCGTTGGATGAGTTAGATCCACTTACTAGGGTTGATAATCTTGTCAATGATTCACTTACACCTTCAGACGCTACGAACGCGGAACAGACAGAAAGAAGAAGCTCGATCACCAACCCGTACCGTGCGGCAGAAACAGCGCCACCTCGTGGCGAGCGCAAAGCATGCTATATTAGACATGTTCACAATGCTGAAACATTTTGGTTTCTAGTAACAACACCTGAGAGCACTTATTTTACGCTAAATAAAGCATCTAAAATGCCATGTAAGGATAACTTCAATGGATAGTGTCATAATGTAATGTCTTTTCAGTGCCACATACTATTTTTTTGGTTTTTCCACTTTTTCTAGTCTGGTAAGTCTTCATTTTTAGAAATGTAAAAACATAATTACCTTTGTCATAGAAGCTGTTTCAGCTTTTAGAAGAAGACATTTGGCCTTTGTCTTAGCAGTTATGTTCCAGAGCTTAGTAAAGTAGATTACTGGTAAAATCCTTATTCTATAGTGCAGATCTACATCGATGGACCTGCCGGTGCATCATTCTTGGTCGCTACTGACTTTCGATTAACATCTTTGGCTTTTCTGTCCTAGATTTCCCACATCCCACAGTAAAAAAACACATTTACACCTTTAATTGGGTTGCATAAGATCCACGTTTATTTTATATTAGACAATGTGTTAAGGTGAAGGCTACACTAATATTTTGACTCATAACTCCATCACCCAAAATAGACACTGAGCTACTGACCATTTAAGATGGTACCAGCGGGTTACAGCTGCATATCACACCATTCACAGCAATCTTGTTTATATACAATGCAAAGTAAAACTAAGAATAAAATGTAGAAAAACACTAGTGAATGGAATTTGTGCATACAGTGAAAATGGAACACAAGTAAATTGGTGATGTACAGATACTTTGTTCTTTATCTTGATCCTGATGAATTATTTTTATCATGGACTGAGAATGATATTGGGATGCTCAGTCCTTGTTAAAAGACTACAATCAAAAAGTAAAAAAAAAAAAATCCAACACTCAGCAACATTCTGAAAAGGTGCACAAAGACGACTCTTGCATACACTTATGCACCGCAAAAGGAATCACTTAGATTTTTCATCATCATTTTAGATATATGTCGCAGCTGTTTTACTAATTTAAAGCTAGACAAATGCATCAGAGGACCAACAAGCAAAATCTGGAACACAGATGTTTGGATATTTAGATGGCTTCAAAATCTTTCCATCCGTTAAGGAGGACATCACATAATCAGACAATGTTCACTGTAAACAATGCCTTTCCATACTGAACTGTGTGGAGCACAATTTCATATGTAGCCCTGTCAGGTCACTGCTTTGAAATCCAACCACAGAGGTTGGAAGGATTGGTCAAGGATGCATAACTAAACATGATGTATTTTATGTAAAAGCGCCTAATGGAGAAGTCTCATGAATTTTTGTGAGAACATTCAAGAATTGCCGTTTACTTCAATACACAACTCTCCTTAGCAAAAAAAAAGAAATCTCTCAACACCTGTGCCTGAGTTAGCTTGTGCTGTAGGCTGGCTTAGCCGTCAATCAACGCTATGTCACTCAATAAGGGGCGGGGCTAACAAAACCCTCTGATCACTTCATGCCACATCACGAGCCACCTGGCTAGGCTATAACCAACAGGGACAGCCGTGCTCAGGTTTAGTGACTGTTCGGCTCACACCAGCACAGCAGTCTGTCTATATGTGAATACCACATACAAACAAAAGCTGCACAAGCAGACATTCAATAAACAAGGTAAAAAGAAAAAGGTTCAGGATTTTAAATTAAATGAAATTTCATGAAAATGCCTGCAAGTTTGACCAACCACAGTCGCACAAATCAGTGGTGTATAGCATTCCTTGAAAATTGAACTTGGCCACAACAAAGCTAGTGTTAACCAGCATTGTCAGCAATGCAATATGGATACAGATTTTTACTCTTACACAAACAGTGGTGCTTCAGTAACAACACAGACATAAGCCGTTGGGCTTACACACCTCGCAAAACATTAAGCCAACAGTTACATCACACACATACCAATAATGAGACCTTGAAATTTTGAGTGCCATTGAAACACATAGTGCAGCCTCTAAACTCACAGTCTCCAAGTGCCACAGCAGTATTTTACAGTATCAAAACTGGGGTTTGGGGGTGGGATTCTGGTGTTTTGAACAGGGTGTTTAGGAGAACGAGGTTGTGTTGAGGATCTAGATTTACCTCAGGAACACAGCGTGTGTCAAGTAGGGAAATATCAGTCCATCTGCTAGAAGATGCTTATTAAGTGCATGTAAACTCAATTTACAATCAGATGAACGTTTGTAGATATGCCTGTGTGCTTGGTGAGTGGCTCAGCTTCATGGCTAAACACACCTTGTCTGAAACAGGGAGATTCGCACTGATAAATCAGCAAATCAGAATGAAGACAGGTAATGTTAGAAAGCAACAGGTGAAATGCAGATATGCTCAAAACAAGAGGCACTAGATCACATCTCTGTTCTAAACTCTGTGATCTTTTACACAGTACTACACGTTTATACCGTAATATTGAAGATTGTACAGAATTTTGTTTTTCATTTGAAATGTGTTATGATCCCCTCTTTTGGACAACTCATCCCACAAAAGACCCTTTGTTTGATTTAAGCTACTTAAAATAAATTTAAAATTCAAGTAATCTACAAGGATTAGCAGCCTTCTCTGCATCAACTCATCTCCTAAACTCATCTCTTAAGCCATTAAAATGTTACATGATGAGAGAATAGCAAAACACAGAAGTAGGCGGTTAGTACACCACATAATGAAAGTGCCATATGCCAGAAATTGCACTAAATGTCCTTAAAATGTTTTGTCAATAAATACACAATAACATAAATAAATGCATGTTAAATAAATATCTAACTTGACAAGATTTTAATATAAATTTCAAAGTAAATCAACCAGAGACAAGATCATTAAGAGATAAATTAATTCTAGAGACTGCATTATGATGCCGCTCAGATAAGACTCAAGCATGACTCAACCAACTGGCCAGAGCAGCTCAAACAACCACTCGTATTTGAACTCTGTTTCTTCAGGGCGATGAGCAAACCCCCATTCATTGTTTTCTTCCCATATATTTCTTGCTCGGTCTAACTTATTTTGAAATATTTAAGCATTTCAAGGTCTTTTTTTTAAATGGGAAATATCATAAAGTTACATAAATATTTGCGAGCACTACACTGTCCAAAATCTGCCGCAGGGCGTGTTGTGTAAATGCTGGGCTGGGCTGGCTCTGCTCGATGAGTCGTGCCTGGTGCTCAGCAGTTCGATCAGTTGAAGAGGAAACTGATCTCACTGTTGACCAGTTTCAGTGCTCTAATCCTGCAGACCTATGAAGAATAAAACGTTAAGGCCATACAACAGTGATCCCCCCCCCCCAAACTTTAGATGCAGCACAGCCTGATGGGTAGGTACGTTACAACTCAGCTTAGTCAAGTTTCACATGAATACACAGCTTCAGAGAAGTCACCATGACAGCTCATGACAACTATCATCACATTTTTTCCCCCCATTACCTTTGAACTTTCTTCCAGGTGTTGCCCTGTCTGTCTACATTAATGCTAGGCAAATGCTTCTAATCCCAGTTTGCGATCTGAACACCAAATCAGTAATGGCCTTAGCTTTTCCCAGAAGGCTCGGAGCTCGGGATCTGCAGATGCACAACAGTGGGAGACTTTAGTACACAGGTGCGTAATGCTAGCCGGGGCCAGCGAGGGGTCACACGGCAGCTGGAGGGGGACGAGAGACAAGAGGACGAGGGACAGAGGACGAGGGACAGAGGCTGGACTCAACACAGGAAGTGGTGACTCTCTCGCGAGCTCTATTTACAAGGATCAGTCTGTAGCGTTTCTGAGTCTTGTGGTCTTCACAGACTGCAGTGAGGTGGGCGAGTGGACGTGTCAAAGCCTCATTTGAGCTGTTCTTCTTCTGGACAGTTTAGACCTGTGAAAAGAAACCAGGAATAGGACATTAATGACAGCACTAGACCCGAACACAGAGATGAACACATTCATGTTTTTTGTGCTAACTTTATGTGTTAGTTTTAGTTGAAACAACATAAATGTATGAGACGGTGTCAAAGCAAACAATTCATATGGTACCAATGTCCACAATTTTACAAATGCATATTCAATCCATGTGTAGGAAGGAGAATAGGATGGAAGATCAGACAATTTCTTTGTTGCATCTGGAGTACCTGATGGATCCGGCAAGGAGGGGGTTAAACGCATACAGCCAGTCGTGCATCTCCTTGTCGTTGCTGGCTTGCAGCAGGACACCCCGATGCTCTGTGCACACCGCAAATGTGTAGGGAGTCTGGAATGAAGAGGGGCCAAATCATTTAGGCAAGCACACCACCCTGAGATTAACACTGGGAGATTAACACTGGGAGATTAACAAAGAAAATAAACTTCGTAATAATGGAACATCTATTGCTTTTCATCACCTGGTGTGTATATTATATATATCAGAACTACGAGAGCATGCAGGAGCCCAGGCTGAGCTCACCTTCAGCATGGCTTGCTGGTCCTCACTGTACTCCACTTGGGCGGACGACAGGTTGAGGATGGCTCTCTCCACTGGCTCTCGGTCCGAGTTGTAGATGTAGACGTAGGGCCGTCGCACCACCACATAGCGCTTCACCCAGCCGTTGGTGTGGGGCTCCAGGAAGTGCAGGTAGCCCTTCTTAGACACAATGGGGCTGGGGAGAGAAGGGGGGGTGAGGGGAGTGGAGGATAGAGACGAGTGGAGGTGTCAGGTTAGAGACGGGTGGAGGTCTCAGGTTAGAGACGGGTGGAGGTCTCAGGTTAGAGACAGCTGCTTCCTGGAGTCTGCAGGGTGGAGCTAATGACTAACTACAGGCGTGACTAACCAAGCATGGCGGGACTGTGGATTTATTTCTGGTTTTAAGGCGAGCACTGCAGAATCTTAAGACAAATTAAAACATTAGTCTTTTGTATAGCATGAGCAAGGAATGCTGTTTTTCATTATATATGATGTCATTCTACTCTAAAATATTTTTCTTTAGGTTAGTTCATTTGGGACATTTTTCTTTAGGGACATCTGCTGATGAGCTTTTGCCAAAAGTTTTTTTTTTCCTTTGAGACATCCTCAACTGCAGTGCTATGCCTGGACCTTTACCTGACTCGGATCTCCTGGATGTCAGGGATGAAGGCGCGGGCCTTTGGCCGAGCCTCCGGGGCCCCCACTGGGGACTTCTTGGCCTCTCCCTCAGGAACAGAGTCTGGGTTAGGGCTGACAGCTCTGGAACGGGGCGTTGGGGGTCTGCAACACACACGTTTGGGTTGGTCCTTTAGAGAGACTGTATGTGCAGCATCTTGTTATTGTTGTATGGTGAGTGCTATAGCAAAACTGACCTGAGATCAGTGTTACTGCCGTAGCGCCCCTCCACCAGTGAGGGGCAGGTGGAGGAGGGCGTGAGGGTGTTGAGAGTTGATCCTGAGGTGGAGTCTTTCATGAGAGTTACAGACATCTCACTTAGCTAGAAGACACAGCAGAAATACCAGCCCATTAACCAGTGGAAGAGAGAGTATGTGTGTGTGTGTGTGTGTGTGTGTGTGTGTGTGTGCATGCGCCTCACCTTGCTCTCGCTGGCGCTCACACACACATGGCTGTAGTCTCTGTTGAAGGTGTGTGTGAGCAGACGCAAACACTGCAAGTAATGAGGAGTTAAAGGAGACGGTTTGAATTATGGCTCATTTGACAAATATGTCCAATCATGGAAAACTGGGCTGAAGTGGGAAATGTCAAAGTTAAGGTCCATAGTATTAAAATGATGATTCATTACACTAATGATTCACTGCATTTCAGTTTACAAGAAATGTCCTGTGTGTATGTGGAAGGTTCCCTCCCTGGTGTGCTTCTGGTAACGGCACTGACTCACCTTGGCGGCCAGTTCACGCTGCCTTTGGCTCGGGGTGTCAGCTCTGGGCTCGGGGCTGTGGCCTCGAGCCACATGGGCTGAGGGGGAGGAGGACTCGGTCAGGTCTTCACTCCCGCAGGACGACGGCGCCTCCTGGCCCAGCAGCAGGGTGGACTCCAGCTTCTCTCTCAGGAGGAGGTAGTGTCTGGTCTTCTCCACCTACGAGAAGAAAGCAAACGCTCCACCTTAAAAGTTCCACCTTTAAAGCTCCACCTTAAACACAGGCCTGCTTTTTAAACCAAGTGATCAAATTCAACAATCAATACACGTATCACGTCAGTTATCTAGGACAGATCAAAATTAACAAGCTGAGTGACATTAGGGCTTACTTGTGAGCTGGGGACCAGGAAAGGAAAGGGTAAAGGGCTGAGGTCAAGGGTAAAGTGCTGGGGTCAAGGTTAAAGAGCTGGGGTCAAGAGTAAAGGGCTGGGGTCAAGGGTAAAGTCTCACGCCTAGCTGCACATGAACAGGCATGAAAATGGCTGTTATGTCCTATTTTATGTCACCGTTAACTACACAGGGTTGACGCGAACTTAATAGGCCTATCTATCTACCTATTTTTCACAAGAGCTTGTGGCTCTGACAGTGTTCAATGCAATCTGTAGCGAATGGCAGTAACTTTGTTTTACCACAAAATATGAAAACGATTGAAACCATTACTAACCCAATTAAATCCACTGGGAAATTTACGATCTGGTAAATGTAGTGGTGAATGTACGATCTGGTAAATGTAGTGGTGAATGTACAATCTGGTAAATGTAGTGGTAAATATACGATCTGGTAAATGTAGTGGTAAATGTACGATCTGGTAAATGTAGTGGTAAATGTACGATCTGGTAAATGTAGTGGTAAATGTACGATCTGGTAAATGTAGTGGTAAATGTACGCTCTGGTAAATGTAGTGGTAAATGTACGATCTGGTAAATGTAGTGGTAAATGTACGATCTGGTAAATGTAGTGGTAAATGTACGATCTGGTAAATGTAGTGGTAAATGTACGATCTGGTAAATGTAGTGGTAAATGTACGATCTGGTAAATGTAGTGGTAAATGTACGATGTGGTAAATGTAGTGGTAAATGTACGATCTGGTAAATGTAGTGGTAAATGTACGCTCTGGTAAATGTAGTGGTAAATGTACGATGTGGTAAATGTAGTGGTAAATGTACGATCTGGTAAATGTAGTGGTAAATGTACGCTCTGGTAAATGTAGTGGTAAATGTACGATCTGGTAAATGTAGTGGTAAATGTACGATCTGGTAAATGTAGTGGTAAATGTACGATCTGGTAAATGTAGTGGTAAATGTACGATCTGGTAAATGTAGTGGTAAATGTTCGCTCCTCTGCCTTGTCCCCGGTGTAAATAGCATTAGGTCCTGCTTCTCATCCCACTTAGCAATAAATGAATAACATGAATGAAGAACATTCGTATTTAAACGCAATTTGGCCTCTATGATGGTCCTGGGTGGAAATTGCTGGCCACTGTGTCATTGAAATTGCCGATTTCAGAAGTGCTTTGTTTGCATATTAAGTCCATCCATCCATCCATCCATTATCTGAACCGCTTAATCCCGGGGGGGCTGGAGCCAATCCCAACATCTCCGGGCGAAGGCAGGGTACACCATGGGCAGGTCGCATATTAAGTCAATATGATAATTAATATATATATATATATATATATATATATATATATATATATATATATATATATATATATATATATATATATATATATATATATATATATATCTCAATATCTCAGTAGGGAACCGTCAGGGCCCTCAACGCCCTCTTAGAGGGCCTAAAATATTCTTAAAACATAAATATATATAATATAATTTATCCAATTTTATTGTATCTACTTACAGTTTGACAATCGACATCTAAACAATTACAAAAATATAAGCAAAAAAATTATTCAACAGTGTCTATTCAATCTGTGTTGGAAGGTGAGGGGAGTGGAAGCCTGTGTCTCCCCCTATCAGGACTGTGATGCTTCCGCAGAATGGTGGTGATTGGTGGTCCCGCTGTTCATTTACAGAGGGCCAGGCAGTTATAATTCAGCGCAATACCAGTTTCAAATGACAGTAAAATTGACCAATCATATCTTCCCTCTTAGTGGGCGGGCTTAACTCTATGATAATTGGTCAGGCGGCTTCTGCCTAGCAGGCATGTTTCCTGGCACAGCCTCACGTGTGAACGCACCTGTGAGACCCACGTGTGAACGCACCCGTGAGACCCACGTGTGAACGCACCCGTGAGACCCACGTGTGAACGCACCCGTGAGACCCACGTGTGAACGCACCCGTGAGACCCACGTGTGAACGCACCCGTGAGACCCACGTGTGAACGCACCCGTGAGACCCACGTGTGAAAGCACCCGTGAGACCCACGTGTGAAAGCACCCGTGAGACCCACGTGTGAAAGCACCCGTGAGACCCACGTGTGAACGCACCCGTGAGACCCACGTGTGAACGCACCCGTGAGACCCACGTGTGAACGCACCTGTGAGACCCACGTGTGAACGCACCTGTGAGACTCACGTGTGAACGCACCTGTGAGACTCACGTGTGAACGCACCCGTGAGACCCACGTTTGAACGCTGGTGGGCGTGTCGTACCTCCTGCAGGAGACTGAGCTTGTCCAGCTCCCACTGGTGGTCCAGGATGAGACTGTCACTGCGGGGCCTCCACCCAGCCAGGTTCTCCTCCCCACGCACGTACGCCACCGATGTGTCCAGCACCCGCCGCCTTCTCCTCTGCATCCCTGCGGACAGAGCAGATATCTGCAGGGACACTTCACATCGCCAGACACACCAGCATCATGCACTCTTCCCCAGTTCATGGCTAGAAAAAAAATTGTATTTGTACTTTCATTCTGGAAAGGGAAATGTAGAAAAACAAGCAGGCTTAAGATAAGGAAACCGATATATATATAAACATACAAATACAGTGTCCATGGATGTGATAAAATGACAGCATGGGGCTTTAAAGTCCATTTAGCAAAAGTGAGTTTTCAGCTCCAGACAGTGTGCAGAAAGAAGAGGGTGGGTGTTTACCAGGGCTAGCAGCGTCCGCCCAGTGGCACAGGCTCAGCTCATACAGTCCTGTCACTCGGTTTCTACGTCACACAGTCAACACAGATAAACAGGTCAGAAAGGCACTGCTTTGTTCATACACTAGCCGAGCAGGTTGTCCTGCAGCTTATGAGCTGTTTATGTGGACCGACACAGTGAGGTGATGTTGATGAGGTGTGTGAGCCCTGAGGTTTGTGAAGTGTGTAAATGTAAATGTACATTTATTTATATTGCACTTTTTTGAGCCCTTGCTCCAAAGTGCTTTACAACTCTGTGAGGTGTGAGGTGTGTGAGGTGTGAAGTGTGTGAGGTGTGTGAATATTTGTGAGCTATGAGGTGTGTGAGGTGTATGAATATTTGTGAGCTATGAGGTGTGTGAGGTGAGGTGTGTGAATATTTGTAAACTATGAGGTGTGTGAGGTGAGGTGTGTGAATATTTGTGAGCTAGGAGTTGTGTGAGGTGTGTGAGGTGTGCGAGAAGTGTTTACCCTTCGGACGGTCTCAGGCTGCCACTGCTGAAGAGATTCCTGATGGAGCGTGATGCAGATAGCTTAGCATCGCGGGAGTGGAACAGCATGCAGAAGTCTTTGGTGATAACTGTGGGCTGTGTGCAGCTCTCCATCTGAGCACAGGAGAAGGCCGCGTTAGTCCAGGGCTAAGCAGATAGAGATGCATATTCTGACTAAACACTTAGCACTTTTGTAAGTCGCTCTGGATAAGAGCGTCTGCTAAATGCCGTAAATGTAAATGTAAATGTAAGCAGCTTTTTAACTCAGACCCCAGGTTGAGCTTGTAAAGCTCTGATATAGATGTTGCCAACCAAGCCAGGTGTGAGGAATCTCTGGGCATGGCAGTGGGCGTGTCCAGCCTTACAGGGGGCATGTCCAGCCATACAGTGGGCGTGTCCATCCATACCTCCAGGTAAGCAGACAGGGTCATGTAGATTTTCTCTCCGTATGGTGTCACTCGGTTCAGCAGGAGAGAGTTGTGCATGGACGAATCCCAGGCGGCCTCCAAGCGATAGAATGTCCTGCACATCAGAGAACATGAGCAAATAAAATGTCCCGCACATTAATATCAGAGAACATGAGCAACTAAAATGTCCCACACACTGATTGCATCTGATTACATCAGAGGACGTGATTAAAAAAATGTCATTTAAAATGACAGCAACTTTAAAAGGTTTTTTTTACATATTCCAAACATTAAAATATATTAAACTTGGTGATATTTCATGATAATATTGTTACACTAACATGGCACTATCAGTGGAACAGTGGCATTAAGCACAATTTACAGAATATTACCATGGCCACTAACTGATAACAGAACAATCACAGAACCAGTGCACCAGCCTTAAAGCATTATGAATGTTTAAAAGCAGAATACTGGCTTCATAGGGAATTAAAGATACAAAAACAGCATGCCAAAATGAAAACAACAACAACAACAACAATAATAATTAAAACACTAAACACACAAGTTTCCTTTCAAATGAACACCAGCACCGTTAGCATGAAGAATGGCAAACTCATCATGGAAGCGATGACAAAAGCTTGGACGAAGGAGGGCTGGGAGAGAGAGGAGGGGTTACACCTAGTATCAGTTCCAGGGAAATGCTTTGTGTGACGGGGACAGAATGAACCTTATGATCACAGGTAAGAGAGGATAACACAGAAAGCCTCATTCCGCAAACCCCATGGGAATAAACATTCCTCCATGACTCCCAGCACAGTAAATAACTCCATTAGTGCCTCTCTTCCTAGCAATTGTTACAATCCCAATGGCCACTGATGACAACCCAGACCCTCCAACCAATCACTGACTCAGGAAATCTACTGCTGTGTGAATCTGAGATCTACCCTAAATGATCATCATTCCATAAAAATCGCTTTTAAGCTAATCTGTATCCCACCCTTCCTGCCCTGACAACATCACTGATAATCACGCTGGCCGAGTTTGCTTCTACGTCTGGCTCGCTGCCCGGGGAACTTTACATCTTCGCGCGGCTCCCTGAGCGTCTGGAGCTAGGCTGGAGTGCTCGGGACGGCCGTCTGTGTGCTCAGGCACTGGGTGCATGGACACCGGGCCCTACGCGTGGGAGAGAACTGGGGGGAGCAGCCAGACACAAGACGTGAGGAGCGAGGCCATTTTGGAGAGCGTCAGAGGAGCATTTGTCAGGATTGGGGGGGGCTCCAGAGAGACAGAGTGGACCCAGAGGACACACACACACACACACACACACACACACACACACACACACACACACACACACACACACACACACACACACACACCTGCAGGTGTGAATATTTGCACACACATTCACAAAGACAAACCTAGAGCCTGTGAAAATAAGAAACATCCCTTTCACACATTCAAACTCCACACCCCCCCCCCCCCCCCGACAAGATTTACTGAGTTTTCCTCCTCATCTTCTTCCTCCTCCTCCTCTTCACTCTCATCTGTGTCATGGTTCTGGCAGCACATACAAAGTGACTGTGTTTCCTGTTCTGTTTCCGTCCATGCTTCTAACTGAGATCTGAGACTTCAGTGAGCAGAGGCGTGAGGTAGCGTGACAGCCCTGCCCCTGAGGTTATGGGTGCGGGCTTTAGCTCACAGCACTCTGCTGGCGTCTGCCTGCTAGGCTGCTCTTAATGAACCTCTCGGGGGCAATCGGTAGGAACAACTTCACACACTCTGGTCGGCTTTCTGCCCCGCCCCGGGTGCCGGGCAGCTGGGAGCGCGTGACAATGTGTTGGGGCTCGGACACTGCCTTCCTCGAGTCACTCGTGTGTGTAAGTGTGTGAGGACAGTCGTGTTCACTAGAGTGCCTGTAGGGGCCTGTCACCAAGCCTGTTATGGTCCCATTTACTGTGCCATTATGGTTTATTATGGAGCATGTTATGATGCCATTATAGAGCCTGTTACGATGTTTGTTATGGAGCCTGTTATGGTGTTTGTTATGGAACCTGTTACGATGTTTGTTATGGAGCCTGTTATGGTGTTTGTTATGGAGCTTGTTGGGAGCCTGTTACGATGTTTGTTTGGGAGCCTGTTACGATGTTTATTATGGAGCCTGTTGGGAACCTGTTACAATGTTTGTTATGGAGCCTGTTACGGTGTTTGTTATGGAGCCTGTTACAATGTTTGTTTGGGAGCCTGTTACAATGTTTGTTTGGAAGCCTGTTACAATGTTTGTTATGGAGCCTGTCATGATGTTTGTTATGGAGCCTGTTACGATGTTTGTTATAGAGCCTGTTACGATGTTTTTTATAGAGCCTGTTACGGTGTTTGTTATGGAACCTGTCACGGTGTTTGTTATGGAGCCTGTCACGGTGTTTGTTATGGAGCCTGTAATGGTGTTTGTTATGGAGCCTGTTACGGTGTTTGTTATAGAGCCTGTCACTGTGTTTGTTATGGAGCCTGTTATGGTGTTTGTTATGGAGCCTGTTACAGTGTTTGTTATAGAGCCTGTCACTGTGTTTGTTATGGAGCCTGTTATAGTGTTTGTTATAGAGCCTGTCACTGTTTTTGTTATGGAGCCTGTTATGGTGTTTGTTATGGAACCTGTTACGGTGTTTGTTATGGAGCCTGTTACAGTGTTTGTTATAGAGCCTGTTATGGTGTTTGTTACGGAGCCTGTTACAGTGTTTGTTATAGAGCCTTCACTGTGTTTGTTATGGAGCCTGTTATGGTGCTTGTTATAAAGCCTGTTATGGTGAAAGTTACACAGCCTGTTTTAGCACCTGCTTGAGTGCAGCCCCACCAAGGCTCAACACTCTCACCCTCTTATGGGCATCAACTCAAAGAAACTGAAGTGGTTGTTTTTTTCATTTGCATAATGCTGTGTTGAATTTGCTAGCATGGTTCATGCCTTCTATGGTCTGGAAAGGATGAGGATATTTTGGGGCTTTTCAGTAAAGCTGAAATATGGACAGAGTGACTGATCATAGCCACCAGCACAAAGGTACAAAGAATGGAAAAAAAAATTCCTACAATATGCAGGTGGTGGAAGGCATAATATGAGGCTGGTCGGCAACTCCTATTGCAAAACAGAACAGCACTGCCCTCTAGTGGTCCTGCAAAAAGTTTGCAAGAAAATTGGTTTACTCTACACACAAGTCCTGACCTTGCTCGTGAGAAGAACTTCATTGGCATATGTGGAATCAGCTGGAACCAAGGGGAGTGAAGGAGAGCTGACATGACAGCCTGTTTGTGATCAGTGAAAAGTCTCAGCTGGGAGTTCCTCCATCCACAAATGTGGTGCATGCTGCAGTGTGTGGGGCCCGAACCTGCGATGCTGCTCCACGTAGCAGTGACAGTGGTTTACAACGCTGCTCTGACATTTGTGGTGGGAATGTATCTCACTGGGGGGGACGGCTTTAATTAAATCATAATTTCCCAATCACGATGTGATCTAAATGTGTTTTATGCCAAACATGAAAAAACATATCTGTTTTTAAGCAGATGGAGTGAGAGCCTGTGTGGGTGTGTGAAGAAATTGTGACTCATCATTAAATGGCTCAGATCGCTAAAAAGCAGGTTTTAAAACTGGGGTCCAGTGTGTGTGTGTGTGTGTGTGTGTGTGGTCTAAACATTTCAGCTTCCCAGGTCAAATGACAGAGGTCTACACTGGTTTAATCGGCCCAGTGTTGACAGTACAGTCTTTTAACTCATTAACAATATAATCTATAATGTGTTTAGGGCGCTCTCTACCACACCTCCTGTAATGATGCAGTCAGGCCATACAAAGCCAAGCCATGCCATCCGCAGACACCTCACACACAGCACACACACACGCGCGCACACAGAAGCCACACACACCGAAACATTTCCGCAGGAACCAAAGCGGACACCTCCCTCACGGCCGGGACAGGAATAGGGAGGGCATGGAGGAAGAGGAGGGAAACAGGCAGAGGAAGGTGGGAGTGGGCGGGGTCAAACAGGAATGCCAAGACATACAGGAAAAGAACAGCAGACATTTAAAAGATGGATGGCCAGAGAACTATAACATCTACACATGGAAATATACAGAATAAATACTGAATAAACTAACGTAACGTGTGTTGGAGAGAATGAGAGGGTAAAGATTGGATAATAATATACCTAGGCATGTCCGAATCAAGAAACTGTCTGCAAAAACACAAAACAAAATTCAGTTAGTGGGGCTGAGCACAACGTCATTGTCCTCCATGGTGCTAGTGACATGGGCTGCTTACAGAGGTCATGCCGGCTATATGAATACTGACAGAGTGGACGTCCCAATTCAAATCAGTGCAGCCGCTATGAGTCACAGTACAGTACGAGCCCAAACGGCTAGACCTCTGCACGGGCCCAGTCCCTCTCACGGAGAGAAATGAGTCCGAGGTATGAAACTGTACTGGATGCGAGGAGAATGCTCTGTGGTTGCTGTGGTTACACCATAAGAGAGGAGGTCACAGCTGGAGGATAAAGGAACCGAGAGATTCAAAATAATAAGGATGATATGTTTAAACTGTCACTGGAGGGTGAGCGATGGCACTTGTGTTCAGGGTTTTTAGTAAAAGAGCACTAGTAAAGACATTAGGGGTTGGTGGAAGTGACACTATGCATGGTTGATGTGTGTGAAAGTAAAGGGGCACGACTGGATGTGACTGTACAGTGAAAGCTGCCCTGCACAGATTAGGCCACGTCACTTCCTGCTAGGAGGTACGACAGGCAGCAGAAACAGCAGCACAGTATGGAGCAGTGAGATGAAACTGGATTAGTAAGTTGTTAGTGGTTTTGTGTCTGCGTGAGATGTGAACTTTAGTCTTGAAACAAGAATATTTCAAGTGTTGCATGCAGGCCATGACCTTGCGATGGTTGTTGATAGAGATCCTGTTCTCTTTGGAGTGATCAGAGAGTGATCAGAGAGTGACCAGCAGAGTGATCAGCAGAGTGTGAGTGATGCAGGGTGCATGAAACAGGATGGACAGAGTTAATGGGGGAATGGAGTAGTGAAGGATGAACACACAGGCAGGAGGTGGACTAGAGAACCTTCAGCACGTCACCATGTAAATCCACTGGAGAGAAAACTCATTCTTACATGAGACTGGATGAATGTTTGGGTTGCTGTTGGCACTCGTATGAGTTTTACATTAAATGTGTGACCTCCTTCGTCTAGACTGATAGAACCACATTATGGGATTTTAATATTTGAAGGGTTAAAACAAAAAGTGGAAGCAGGTGTGCAAAGGTGAGTGTGTCAGTCAAGCAGGTGCAGCTAGTGCATCCAAAGCATCCCATCATGCACCAGGACCTAGCGGGCACTACAATGCAACGGGTGTAGCAGCGTTTCTGTAACGTGACACGGAGCGTCACGAGCACTTCTGCAAGGGTGAACGTACAGAGAGCGTGTTGGTTGCATTGAGATGCGATAAGCATCTGCCTGGAAATGCTTACATCCTCTGTGGTGTGTGTGTATGTGTATGTGTGTGTGTGTGTGGGGGGGGTGGGGACCAGCACTCCTGTTCTTGACTAGCTGGGCTGCCTCAGAGCTGCCCCAGTTCTGCCCCAGTGCTACCCCAGAACCACGCCTTTATGGGGCCTGTATGGAACCTTTATGGGGCCTGTATGGCGCCTTTATGGGGCCTGTATGGCGCATTTATGGGGCCTGTATGGAACCTTTATTGGCCTTTATTGGGCCTCTGGACCCCATCGTTTCTCTCTGGCAAACACAGGCGGTACTTCTAAAGACATCGCTTTAAAGTTTTGCGGCAGACTGTTTGCCAGGGTTTTGGCTCCTGATCTGAGGTCAGAGGTCAAGGCCGAGCAAACAGGGCTGTGGAAGGTGTTTACTCATTGCTTTGAAAGCTCTAATTGGCTCCTGAGAACAGGGGTCAGGATACTGAGAACCATAGCAGAAAGAGTCTAGCTGCGTGGAGAACAACTGAACCTGGGCACAGTACAATAAGACAGTGTGCTTGAAGGCTGTGATGTTCTGAGCAGTGAGATGAAATCCAGAGTGAGCATTCATCACCGCGTACTACTACGGACTGTCCACTTTACAGACAGAAAACTATCTTCACACTTTGTTCCCTTTCCCATCGCCGTCTGCTGGCTGAACTGAAAATTGATCGGTTTTGTTTAGTAAATAACTTGACTGTTTCAGTCTTTGATTTCTGAAACCTGCCTGTCATCTGGGGCGGGGTGAACATATCCCGCCGACAGGATGTTGAGGGACAGGATGTTGGGGTCGATGATGGACTCGTCTGCTTCAGGTGTGTTCCGGATGCGGCCTGGAACACAAACAGCAGCGTTAGACCTCCAGGCCCACGTTTCAGCATGCGACCTGGTTTGAACCCGACTAATGAAGGGGTCTGACTCACCTACAACAAGCTCACGCACCTCCTTCCACTTGATGTCCCCCCCGGACTCATGCACTATGGTCACTGTCACTCGCCTTTGAATTCCCTGTGACACACAAGATGTTAACACGGCAGCTGAGTCCTGCTTGGACAGACTACTTTCAGACACTGCATGTACATGTCTGTGTGTATGCATTGGGGTGTGTGTGTGATTCGGACAAGAGCAGACCTGATGTAAGAGGAAGGTGCCATGACAGGGCATTCCACCTCTGTGGTCCACTGCTGCAGGGATGTAGCTATGAGCGTTAAACACACACACACACACACACACACACACACACACACACACACACACACACACACAAACGAGCCTGCTTAAACTTGGATGAGAGCTTGGATGCAAAACTCTGTGTGGTAATTATTCATTTTCAAACAGGCCTCTGTTGTGCAGACCCTCTGTCTGTTCTGATCAGTGGCTGTTTGACTTACACACTGCATCATCATAATCTTCATATGTTTGGTTCATAACCTTCATAAGGTTGATAGGGTTTGTAAAGGCTGAGTGTGACCCTGTTGACTTACTCCCCATTGGATTCCAGCTCACAGATCTCAAACAGCACCATCAGGTCATATTTACAGTGGCAGGGCCCCGCAGTGGGTCGGGCGAGGGTTGTCAGCTTGGTAGCTGGTACTGAGAGAGAGAGAGAGAGAGAGAGAGAGAGAGAGAGAGAAAGAGAGAGAGGGAGGGAGAGGGGGGAGAGTTTGAGAGATTCATGGTGGTCTGTGAACTGTAAAGGAGTCTCTATTCACTAAAGCTGGAAAAGATGAATTTCAGTTTTAAAGGATGACAGAAAAAGGAGAATAAATATAAAAGGAGAAAAGGAAAAGCATTAGAGTTAAAGATGGGAGACGCAAAGAGGTTTGGACCAGGGATCCAGAGGAAAAGCACATCTGGGTTCTGAATGAATGAACAGGTCCCTCCACATTAGCAGGGTTTCATTTCCCCAAATATTCAATCTTCATATGTTCATCCTGCTTGCTTGACCTGTGCTGAATAAAACCATGTAGTGTGCACAGATCTGATTGAAGGACTGAACTACTGAGAAATACTGTGTCCTGTATCAAACTGCCTGAACTATAATAATTCAATGCAAGTAAATTTATAAACCATAATATCTGAAAACCAGTAATAATTGCAAATGTTAAGGGACTATTGAACCAACCAGACTCTTACGAGATGTGAAAGAACACACAACAACCCATGCAGCGCAGATTCAGTAGAGAACCAGTCACTGGTTGGTTCACCAGGAGAGGGTCGAACAGTCTGACCAATGCCATTGGGAGAGGGAGGGACTGAGGTAGTGAGAGAGAGCACAACACCCACACACTATCCACAGGCCAGAGGGAAGTCCTAACAACCAAACACCCATCCATCAATGCAGAAGTTGCCGGGAAGATGAGTTGAATCATGGATTTTTAGGGTCTTTGTATATTGACTACGTCGCTCTGTCAGGCAGTCTGGTTAACACTGCCACATCACGGTCAAGGCTGTTGACTTAAGAAAAGCCTGATGAGCTTCACGCCTATATTTCTTTGTCCGTTTTCATTTGGTCTTCAACCAATTGCATCTGCGTTCGATTGGATGAGAGCCTTTGCATCTAGGACTTCCTCAGACCTTGTCCACAGGTGACCATTACAAACCGGGCTTCTGTGCTTTAATTACTGAACAGATAGACAGGGGCGGGGCCGTCAGTTTGCCGGGCCCCTCCCCATCAAGGAGGAAAGAAGCAGCCATGCCCGCTACATTGAGGGCGTGCCCCGACAGAGAGTCCACCACTGCCCCGTTGAAGACGTCTGGCACCAGGTAGCGAATCAGCTCCATGGCCTTCTCCCGATCTGACGGGGCTTCTGTGGTGTCGTCAGCTACACTCCCACCCCAGTGATACAAAACGGAGGTGACACGGAGCCCAGCAAGTGACACACCAAGCAACAAAATAACGAACAAAGCTGTTAACTAATTAAACATTAAGATCACAGTGTAAACACAATGTGACATAAGGCAATAGCCACACACGCAGAACATGTTTAACGAAATACGAGGCTCCGTTTTACTGGGCTGTGGGAGAAACTGTCACATACAGTGCAAGTCTGGCATAGAGATCCAAAGGACATGATCATTAACGGGACTTCATTCAGACGGCTGTGGACCGTGTCCCTGCCCTCACCTGGTTTGGACAGAGGCATGACCCTCGGGAACTGTCTCCTGCATGGACGCAGCGGGCTGCCAATGGAGAGACAGACAGAGACGAGACAGTATTACTTCCAGAAATGGTGAGATAGAGAGAGAAGAGACAGAATTTTTTCCAGAGCGCTGCAGGGTACTACACAAACACACTGGCGTAGATAGCGACCGAGGCTGAACGTCATGATGACGCCTACCTGATAAGGTCCTTGCACAGGGCCGGAAACGGCTGCTTCTGGTAGTGCCCAAATACCTCAAACACGATAGGTTGGGTCTTTATGTACTCCACAAAGGACTTGGTAACCTCCACAGCGATCTGGATAAGCAGAGAAATAATGACTGTGACGTGTGATGTGCAAGGCTGCAGTGTAAGGCCTCGGTTAGGCGCGTCTGTGACGTGTGATGTGCAAGGCTGCAGTGTAAGGCCTCGGTTAGACGTGTCTTACGTTCTGAACATGGTAGAAGCCCAGAGGCGGACCTCGGCCCGTGTTCTTCAGCGGCTCTGTGGAAAACGCCTCATCGTGCCGGTGGATGAAGCTGGAAAGCAGAAAACGAAACTGAATCCAGAAGCTGCGGAAAGGTGTTCGAGAGCCGTCACAAGAGCTGAAGGAGCCACCGCACGATCCCACTGTCCTCCATCCGAACCTTCATCCAGAACCTCAGTGTCTCTCCAAAGACAAGCAGGCTTAGTTTTGTCATCTTTTCTTTGTGCATACCCAACATAATGCACATGCCGAGAGAAGGAGCTAGTGCAGTGAAGCCACCCGATTTACTTGTTGATCACGGAGCACAGGACACTCACCTAGACCTTCTTTTTTGTAAACTCCAATTTACTTCAATGATAAAATGTTCAAATATAAATAGTTGAGTCTTTATAACTGTGAATCACTAAAGGTTTTGTTGACAACAAGTACCATTACAATGACGAATGACTAGTTAGTAACTACTGTAAGGTTCGGCATTAATTTAGATACTCACTTAAACTGGCAGAAGATGTCTGCGTACTCCGCAGAGATGTTGGACGCCTGCAGCACAGTCACTCTGAATGTGAACAGTTCTCCCATCTTCAGGTGGTCCAGAGTTCCATCCAGAACACCATCCACACCTGATTTCACTGGGCTGTCCAGATCTTCTGGGTCAGCTGAAGAAATATCAACAGATCGAAATGAGAATAAGTTAATTGTTATAGACAAACAAACAGATAAGAAATGGCTTGACAGAAGGCAATGTAATCCTAAAATATTTAGAAAGTAAATTTTTTAAATACACCACAAAATACATGATGAACATGATTTCATTCAGCCTTTTTACCTGCTCTAAACACTATGCTGCCTTCATGTGTTACCTGCACAGGTGTTATTATTCACTTCATCTGCTGACGGCAGCATCTCTGCGCTCTGCCCCTCGCCCTCTACGATACGCAGCTCCTCCTGGGACTGTCCTGTGCGTGACAGGCCCACAGGGCACGACTCCGCCTGGAACTGAGGGAGAGGCTGAGTTTTTAGTCAGACGTCTGAATGTCATTCTGGCAACACACCTGAGCCAGGTCATCAGCAGACGTCTAGCCAGGTACATGATCGTCTGCTTTAATTACTGCTGCAGGATCATTCTTGGTTCATGAATGTTTGGAGCAGAAAAACTTCAAAAACGTGGAGCCTCGGAGGAGCTTCAAGAGAACCTATTACCTATTACAGTTATTATTTTATACCTTTTCAAACTGCTGATCCTCAAAGGAGATCTTGGCGGTTCCAGACTGCCTCACTCCGGAGCCATAATCAGGAGCCTCCTCATCGGCTGGAGGAAAAACCAGAGCGCCTTCACTTCACTTCCTCATGAAGTCACACACAACGTACCCTTCAGACACAGCCACCCGAGCCCACACACACACACACCCTCCTACCCCGGTCTCCTCCGCCCTCTCGCCAGCACCCCCAACACTTGTACAACTCACATTTGCTCTGAAAGTTGAATTTGAAAGATTCAAATGAAAAAAAAAAAAGCTTTTCTAGAACAATCCTGTCAATATCTCATCAATTAGTAAAAATAAGCAAATAAACAAAGCATCTAACAAATAAATAGTGTCATTTTGAATAAAGAGACTTCTCTAACTTCTTAGCTTGTTCACAGGTATATCAGCATCTCTGGGCTGCTTTTTTAATCAGATTTTTTCAGATTCAGGGTCCCAATCTTACCTGATATGGCCTGGACGGCCACTCTCAGGAATCCTTTCACCTCGCCCTTCTCGCTGACCACGGACACCCGGTGGACCAAGGGCACTGGGTACAGCAGGTTGCTCAGATACACAAAGGCCCTGGAAGAGAAGAAGACAAACATGAGAAGGGGGAGATGAGCAACAAAGGCTATTTGCAACCAAAGGACTGACACCTCCATATAACGAACAAACACGACACAGAGCCGCAAAGCAGGTGAACAAGCAAGGACCCCATCGAGATGACGGCCCCTCAGGTGGAAGTTTCACTCAACACTTTAATGTGACCAGTCTGCCTGTCTACAGGAAGTATTTTCTGTCTACAGGAAAGGCATTTATATTTATTATTAATGTTTTTGCGATATATATATATATATATATATATATATATATATATATATATATATATATATATATATATATATATATATATATATATATATATATATATTTATGATTTATTTTAAAAGACCTTTGGTGGTTTTAAGGAGCATGAGCTAGGAATGAAACTAAACTCTTTATGTGTGTGTGTGTGTGTGTGTGTGTGTGTGTGTGTGTGTGAGGTGCAAGTAAGTTTTTTTTCAGGATAAGAACAAGAGCTGTTATTCACAGTGCATCTCAGACTGGTGGTGTTGATTTATTCACTGTTTATGAAGATCCAGCCCACAAGAACTCAACCTGGATTAATCATATTCATTAGATGCACTGTGAAAACCAACCCAGAATCCAGGACAGGTTTAGGACTACCCTACATGAGTCTAGCACTAACACTTAAGATGACATTGAGCTTCAAGAAGGTTTCAGTAAGAACACAAGCTGAAAACTGGTTGGTATTTCCTCATTTCAGCCCATTCCTTGATGCTAGTTACAAGATAGTACAATTTCATGTTTCTCCAGCACAATCTGTCCATTGACTGTTATGTCAAAAACTACATCTCCCATGATCCCATGGATGGTAGACACTTAAGGGGAAAGGGGTGGTTAGCAAAGGAAAGAGCTAAAGACAAGATTGATGAGGTACACAGAAGGCATGCTCAGTACAAAAACTGTAACCAAAGAGATCTCCAAACCGATTCCAAAATAACAAGGCAAAAAAACAAAAACAAACAAACAACAAAACCACTGCACGTAGCTTGAACAGACACTGCCAGACCTCAAAGCAGCATGGCACCCAATAAACAATGAGAAGCCAAACTGTCACAGGTGTGTCACACGATGCCCGGGTGCAACTGAACCAAAACAAACCGTGTGAGGCACTTAACTAACCCACCAAGGTCTCCTTATCACAAAAGCTCACAATAAAATGAAATGAAAGACACGCTGAGGCATGCCTGTAGAGGGCGCTGTTGGAGAACCCAGCTCTTTCATCCTGAGATACTGGAGACATCCTGAATCAGCGCTCTGCCGTATTACAGGGATCAATGATCTCATTCATCGCACTGCCATGCCATTTAAAGGAAGACCTGAACACGTTTGTTTCCGAGTTAAACGAAACAAGCAGCCATTACGTGTGTGTCCAGGTAATATTCTAAAGCGGTTGGGTTCCAGGTGATGCAGTTCAGGTTAACCTGTGGTGCATTCAGTCCAGTTGGACTTTAGGTCAGAAATCAAGCCAGGCGGGGCATTGTGATTGACAGGTGTAGTGGGAGGAGTATATCAGCACTAGCCATCACACAGATTAGCCATACGTTAAGCATGGAGAGCAATCATAGATCTAATGGTGATCACTCACAATGATGTTTCATGACAGATCGGCCTTTTGAAGTGGAAGATCTTTTCTCTTCTAGAATTCCCCTCCCTCCCTCCCTCCCTCCAATGATAATAAACTGAGCAATAATAAACAGAAGTGGGGCCGTAAACTTATCAGTTGATAAGTGAAAGGTTATGGCCCATTTACATGCAATACAAAAATAAACTCACTATTTTATCATGGAATCACAGGTGTGGCTACAGATTGAGAGGTGTGGCTACAGATTTAGAGGTGTGGCTACAGATTGAGAGGTGTGGCTACAGATTTAGAGGTGTACTGTAGCTACAGACTCCATGTACTTTTCAGGTTTGACAGATGCTGATTTGACCAGTGAAAATCCTTTTTTTTCAGTAAAAATCAATGTTGTCTCTGAATGTATTTAGAACTCAAGTATTAAACTTTATTTGAGTTTATTTTCACTTTAAGCTACAGAATCTACAGCACAGGCTACCAACCAACTGCCTCACAAACGGAGCAGCAGTTTGTGTGTTCCCCTCCTCCGTTTACACACTGCAAAAAAAGACCTTGTTAATCTGTGCCTGTGTTGTACATCTGTGCCTGATACCGCGTGTGTGTGTGCAAGCTTCTGAATGCCTACACAGGTTGTCTGGGGTACGTTTTTCTATGTGCCCATGGGTGTACACTTCTGTATGTGTAGTGTGTGTGTGCAGTGGGGGTGAGTGTGTGTGACAGAGGTCCTGTGTCTCAGTGTGAAAGAGCTAGTTTCCTTTCCCAGCATGCTCCTGAAACCACACCAACCTTCCTACCACCCTGAACAAAGGCGTGCGATCATAAAACGGGTCTTCGGGCTCATGAGAGCTCCCACAAAGCCCCCTCTCGTCATCTTCATAATCTTCGACATCTTCGTCATCTTCGTCCCCGAGCTCAGAGCACAGGTCGTCCGACGAGAGCGCGTCACCGAGGTCCTCTGGCTCCGCCCCAACCCCTCCTCGCAGCCGCGATTGGACGAGTTCAGTGGTGTCAGAGGTGGTGGTGGGTTCGGAGGGGGTGGGGGAGGCGGTGCGGTCACGTGTTTGTTCACTAAGGCATGAGGTGAATAGGGGGTTGCTGGTGCAGCCAAAGACATGGGAACCCAGTTAGTTTCTGCTCACGTTAGGACTGGGTCACGTGACTCGGCTGGTCAGTTAACTGGCATGTGCTCAGAACCAAAGGGTTAACCAAGCACACAGTATATAAAATGAAACAATTCAGTAAGACACTACAGAGTACTGAAGAAGACACTGATGACACGTCTACTGAAGATACTTTGGGTTCATAACTTTGAGTCTAAGCCTGTGGAAAATCGGTGAAGAAGTAAAAAAGACCATAAACAGCTTGTCAAGGGCAGATATATGATCTCATTTGACAAGGGGAGATATATGATCTCATTTGTCAAGGGGAGATATATGATCTCATTTGCAGACGTACACACTGATGAGATGGACAGCTAGAGGACTGAAGACTTCACCGAATCTTTCTCGGACTGGATTCTCAGATTGCCTGACCGTTGATGTCTCTATCAATGAAACAGGCATCCTCTGGTACCCCAGCAATTAAGGACCACTGTGACCACGTCACATCACTGGTGGTG
Organism: Brachyhypopomus gauderio; assembly: GCF_052324685.1. Classification (NCBI taxonomy): domain Eukaryota; kingdom Metazoa; phylum Chordata; class Actinopteri; order Gymnotiformes; family Hypopomidae; genus Brachyhypopomus; species Brachyhypopomus gauderio. The sequence goes on from NW_027506896.1 coordinate 120,384, forward strand.
TTTACACACCTATTACAGCGAGGACAGCCGCAGAAGAACAAGCCTCCAGCTCAAACTACAAACTACAAACTACAGACAATACTTACAACTTACATAGCAGTGGTTTGTACTCTATTATATCATCTAAAAATGTAATTCCCGTACACACACGCACAAACACACACACATACACACACACCTAAAACAAACAGAGGTGTGCGGAGCAGCATAACCAGGGCTGCGAAACGCTTTGCAGCACAAGCTGACAATGTCACCCCAGCTCACCTTCCGACCAGGCGGAACCAGGGGAACCGATCATAGAACGGGTCACCGCCTGTCAGCACGCTGTCGCAGTCCTCTACCGCGTTGCCGGGTACCTCTGCGGCCCGGTCGTACATCTCTCGCATCAAGTCCAAACGCTGCCTGGAGGGGGGCGGTATTGCCTACTTTAGCATTTATTCACACACAGTTCCTCATCTCTCATGGCTTTGCATAGACACACAGAAAAATAATTGAAAGCAAATATCATACCGAACTTTTCTTATACAAAACTTTTGTATGTTGCATTAGTATAACTCTTTTCTTTATTTTAAAGCTTTTTCAAAATGTCCTCCAGGGCAGCCGTGTCCCTCACTACTTTCACGTATAACACCAAGACGAGAACCTGAGCTTCTCCAGGGTCCAGTAATGTGTGGCTCCGTTCTTTCGGTCCTGCACCTCTACCGCCACGATGGTACGGGGGAAGGGACTCCTCTCGCGGTCTTTAGCCGCCTCCGAGGGCAGCAGCTCGGGGGGCAGTGGGGAGTAGAGGGTGTCTGTCAGCAGGATGAACTGGAACTGCACCTGGAAGGCCAAAGCACAACCACACTAACACCCTGCCTGTCACCTTATGAAGTCACACTAATAGTTCCTAACGCTGGTAGGCTTGTGAAGTGAAAATTCACAACCAGGCATAAGCCTGTCTGTTCTGCTGTGGCCATATATCCAGTAAACCAGTGAATTACTTTTTATGCTGCTGTCATGATATCCCTACAGCAAGTAGAAAAAAAGTTCCTACCTTCTTCTTAAGCTCCACGCTAATGGCATTGGCCTCTTTGAGGAAGATGGCATTGCCCCAGAGAAGGTCTCTGAGAGAGGTAAACTGGTAACTCCTCCATTTTCTGAAGGCCCACAGCGCCAGCTCCATCTCCCTCTCTGTCCATGGCACTATGGGTAATGAAGTTCAAAACAGTGTTTGGATCACAGTATATTATTACATGGTACCAGGTCATTAATGATCAATTCAAAATCTGATACTTTTCCTACTGTAGACTGTCTGTCTGTCAGAGTTACAGCATACCTTCCTCCTCGGGTTCCTCCTCTTCCTCAGCTGTTTCAGGGTAACAACGATCAACCTGCTTCTGCAGGGCCTCCAACCTGCTCTCGTAGTCCTGAAAAAGGCCAGGGTCATGTGATCCTACTCAAGACAGCACTGAGTTTTGCCTGATATGTAATATGCTCTCTATATCCTGAAACTCAGTGAAACATGTAGAAGTGTTGCTCACTAGTCTCTGTTGTTCCAGAAGGTTGTTGGCCTCCTCCCTCTCTTTGCGGTACTGGTCCTCCAGTTCCTGAAGTCTGTACACAGGCCGAAAGGCACAGATGCAAAATGGATATGTAAATATATTGTAAAGATGAATAATTCATCATCTCTGCTTTAGGCTCCTGCCTTCGCCCCACCCCCTACAGCTCGGCCCTGCCTCCCACCTCTGGTCCATCTCCTGCTTCATGTCTATGCCCTGTTTCTCCAACAGCTCCCTCTGGGCGAAGGCCCAGTCCACCGGCTCCACGGGGGTCTCTGCGCACGGCGTCCTGTCCCGCTCCGCCCTGGCCTGCTCCGGGTGGTTGAAGCGGAACACGTGGCTCTTCCCCATGATGATGCGGTTTCCTGTGAGGAGCCCAACAAACCGTGAGACGCCACGTAGAAGATGCAGAGCCAGAGTCTCAGTGATGTCCACATAATCACACTAGTGCTGCTAGGAATAGCGACATGGCTAGCAATATAACTAGATAACTATATAGCTACGTAATATTAGTGTTAGGTTTGCTAGCTAGCTAAAAAGATCAAGTCCGCTGCCGGTAACTATCAAACTTCCATGTACATTTTTAGAAAACTTTTGTTTCCTTCCAATAATCGTATCTAAATGAATGAAGAATCAGTGTGTTTCGTCATAAAGCAGGTGAATCCTGGGGTCTCAAGCCACTGGACGCAAGAGACGTTGTGGACCAGTGCACAGTGAGAACTCCCAGAATGCCTCACCACAGACATTAATTTAAAATGTTTAATGTGCTTATTAAATAGATGAGCTGTGTGTGTGTGTGTGTGTGTGTGTGTGTGTGTGTGTGTGTGTGTGTGTGTGTGTGTGTGTGTGTGTGTGTGTGTGTGTGTGTGTGTGTGTGTGTATTTGGTTCAGCCACTCCTGTCTTTTGTTAGTTTAACTAGAGTGTTAGTAGTGGACCCTCATCATGGTGTATGTCTGGGTTGATAACTCATGCCTCATTTTCCTGTTTAATTGGGTCATTTTTCTGCTTGTTTGGTGTGTATGAACCAGTTTTTTATCACCATACAGCAGACGTGGCACATGGAGATCTGGCACACACCTGATCTGAGGACAGTGGGCTCCGTCACTTTCTTCCCATTGACGTAGGTATCAGCTCCTTCACATGGCTCTAGAATCACTGCTTTCAGAATAATGGGGGGGCAAACAACACCATTAAAGAATATGCTGTGTGTGTGTGTGTGTGTGTGTGTGTGTGTGTGTGTGTGTGTGTGTGTGTGTGTGTGTGTGTGTGTGTGTGTGTGTGAGAATGTAGCTCACCTTCTCCCATAGGATCTGAAGTGCAGGTGAAGACGCAGTGTTCGTCCTTTATGAAGTGGCCACTGAGGACGATGTCCTGCCTGGTCATTGCGTCCTCTCTTCCCACCCTGAGCAGCGGAGGAGACAGAACACAAGATCATAAGCTGCTCTGGTGCAGCACAAGGTGCCGCTGATGATAACACACGTCAGGAACAGAGCTCCCACCTGGTGATGCCATCTTTTATGTAGTAAAGGAGACACTCTGACATCAGAGGGTCCTCGTTCAAATTCACCAGGTGAGGTGTCTGAAACACGGGACAGATTAGGTTCCTAACAGCACTTTCAGAAATGCACAAGGACTGGCAACATGCAAGCTACTGTGATCACCGCTAGGACAGTCACTGAGCTGGACACTATCATGTCATTATGCTTGACCACTAGGGTAGAGGGGGGAGTGTAGATCTGTGGGAAACAGACTTCAAGGAATTTGATTTGAATACATCTGATCCAGCCACTTCCACTCCGACATGATGCCTTTGTGCTGTCTGGCGATAACGTTCACTCTCACTGATCATCTGAAAAGGTCCATGCTGTCTGGGGTAGTGGTGTCCATCAGGGAACCACTCGTGACCACACACAGGAAACAGGTGCATGCTGAACCACCCAGAGATGTAGACGCCAGACACAAAGCTGGAGGGGGAGCAGTTTGAAAATGGTGGTGTGGTGTGTAAACAAGGGGGAAGGACATGGACACCTCGAAAAGCAGGAAAGACTCGTTAAATAGGTCAGAAGAGTGTCCTGATATTTTTGAATGTGGGACTGGAGTGCATATTTTAGAGGTTCAGAAGGGATGAGCACTCAGGAAGCAATCACACACTCTCCACGGCGACCAACCTCATTAGGAGAGAACAGTCCTACTGTGTCTATAAAGACGGGCTCAGGTTTTCTCTGCGACGGCTTTTAAAAGGGAGGAAGGAAACGCATTCAGGATGAGACCAGCCAACCGCTGCTTTAGGTCCGTACCACGTTACAGTACTGCTTCACATACTGGAATGGGACATCCTGGTGTCTCTGTGTCTCTCTTTTACCTTTTTAGGTGAAAACACGCCCACGGTGCCGCCATCTTCCCTCATGGCCACGCCCATCTCAGCAAGCAGGGCCTCTCTGTTAAAGTCAACGAGACGGTTACGATTCTCAGCCATGCAGGCCTCTTTACAAATGACCTCTCCCCAACAAAATATGGGGACATGAAGCTAACCAACAACTATGAGGGGCACCCCTGTCCAAGTTCACAAATACACACACACATTCTCTCTCTCTCTCTCTCTCTCTCTCTCTCTCTCTCTCTCTCTCTCTCTCTCTCTCTCTCTCTCTCTCTCTCTCTCTCTCTCTCTCTCTCTCTCTCTCTCTCTCTCTCTCTCTCTCTCTCTCTCTCTCTCTCTCTCTCTCTCTCTCTCTCTCTCTCTCTCTAAAAAAAACATTAATACCAAGATAATACCAAGGCCCACAGTATACTGGAATTTAGTGCTTACAAGTGCTTTATTGCTTAGTGTAAATACATTTGTAATTACACTTATAATGGATTTAGAATTTGTAATCACTACATGACGAGTCTGCCGTGCCGTGGCCCGGTGGGGCAGGACCATGAGAACAGCACTGGCTGTGTAACACACCTGTCCATCCGGATGGCCTCCGTACGACGGAGCTTCTCCTCCCACGTTTCATTGAGCTCAGCAATGATTTTCTCTGTTTCCTGGACGGAAAAAGGAGAGGATCCGAGTCACAACATGCAACCACATCACTCGTTAGACGTGCATCTGTGGGAGGAGCTCCTAGCTGGCGTTTGGCCGGTCAGAGCTACGAGTGCTAGTGAAGGTGCTGGCTAAGGTCTGGGGCTGAACTGCAGATGGTGTAGAGGCATTAACGTGTGAAAGGGCCGGTCAAAGGGCCGGTTAAAGGGCCGGTCAAAGGGCCGATTTGGCTGACTGCACTGCATCATCACTGTAAACTAGTCCTTAATGAATGAGATTGCCCACCACTGCAATAATGAGAACGTGCTGATACAGTTGAGTTGAGAACTGTGGAAGTGATGCGGTTGTGTTGCATAAACAGAGTCACCTTCAGTCTCTCAATGGCCTCTTCGCTTCCAGGGCTGAACATGATCCGGTCATGCAGGCTACTGATGGAGCCGGCCCGACTGGACAGGGCAGAGAGGGAGGGGGAGGGGCTCATCCCCGTCATGGCATTGGTCACTGTGGAGAGATCACCTCTTTGATTGACAGCTTGGCCAGTACTGTTATTGTTCTTGTAATCGGATAAGTCTGTTGGGGGGGGGTGCGTGAGTGGGGTGGGGGTGTGTAGGAAGTTGGGGGAGGGGTCAGAGAGATTTGGAGAAAGAAGCAGACGGAGAAGGGAGAGCAGAGAGATGGAAAAGTAGAAAACAGAGGGAAGAAAGAAAGAAAGAAAGATGTAGCTTAAAACAAATCTGACCACATCTGAAAAAAGCAGCACAAGAAACAAGAGACACAGATAGAGAGTATACACGCACACACACACACACACACACACACACACACACACACACACACACACACACACACACACATGCTGCATTGCTACGGCATGAGCGATGTCCTACATCCCTGCCCTCCGCTGTAAGGATGCATCCTGTTGCTAAGAGCTGGAGAATGTCATTAGCCACTTCTCTGGCCACAGCTCCACCAACCCCCACCCACCTACATCTCCACCTCCAGCTCCATTACACTTGAAACTAAATCCATATTTGAGATGAGAGGGGAAGTGGTTGCATTAGGAAACTGTGATCCACCTTCACGCGGCTCCCGGGTGCCTCCGTCCGGAAGCATCGCCCGGTCCGCCCTGGTGTCGTGTCTCGGGTTATTGGTATCAACAGTAAATCCACATTAGCATACCAAATCATTAGACCTTGCTATGTAACACTGGCATCTGAATAATAATGAACATAATTGGCTAAATAAATGGCTAATGTACAGAGGGTAATGTTTCAGCGACCTTATGTAGAGTAATTGCTCTCAACTCTTGCAGTGCTGCTGCTATGGCAACGGAGAGCTGTCACTAATCACAAGAATCAGTCGCACAGGAGAGCATGAGAATGGCTTTGCGGCAGAGAGAGAGATGAAATTGGGAGTTTTTTTTCAATCCTCTGAAATAAAAGACCAGCAAATTCTGTTCTATCTCAGCTGTGCCCATCTGTCTGGAAATCTGGGTCATTTTAGATAAAGGACATTTTTAAAAGGTGCACTCGCTTTGTGCTGAAGGTCTGAAATTCTCTCTCTCTTTCCCTCCCTCTCTCTCTTGCCCTCCTTCTCTTTCTCTCCCTCTCTCTTTCCCTCCCTCTCCCTCTCTCCCTCCCTCTCTCTTTACAGTATATCCTCTCAGGCGATGTAACTATAGTAAAGGCCACCATTGCTTCCTGGTTCATATTATTGACTGACCACTGACTGGAAATCATGGGGAAGTTAAAAATAATTAAGTTAAAAAATCTAAACCTTCATCTCAAATGGTCAATCTTCCTATACAAAGTTATGCTTCAGTTCGTCCAGCAGGTGGCAGTACTGTACCTATTCAATTAGATCAAAAGCCTCCTCTGTTTTGCGTTGTAAAATGACCAATCCATAAAGATGCATTTCTAGCAAATCTCTGTCAATCCCCCCACATCCCCCAGTAATATAGTAATCATAAGGGTTACAGAATGCATTCATAAATGTTTACATCAATGTATTCATGAAACTTGAGAGATATATATTTACCAGTAACGTGTGCTATGCACTGATCTGTAAAAACGAACTATATTACACTTGTGATGTTGTATCCTGTTTGTCCTGGGAAAATGTCAAATTAAAAGCCCCACATATACTAAAAGAATATGTCCATCTACATGTATGCCATTAGAGTGCCTCAACCAAGGAAAGCAGCATTGTGAATTTAAATACTGAAATGAATAAATAGGACACAAAAATGGGATTTGATTTTCAATTTTCTCAAACTGACATATAATTACTGTAAGGTAAAGCAAGAATACTGCGGATATGAATATTCATGAATGCACTGTGTAGAATTTTGGACCCCCTTTCTTTTTGTCTAGTACTTTTAAAGTGCCAAGCTACAGCCATCACTGAAGCAGCAGTTTATAAAGCAGCCAGAGCGAGAAGCCTTCACAGAACAGCCTGCCACCTGTCACTCAAACACACATCTGTGGGAAGCCCCGCCCAATCATCCATATTCATACACCGGACAGAGAATGTCCAATCACAGCTCTTTCACTTTCACAGTGCTTTTTCAACTCAGTTACAGATCTGCATATCTTCCTAAAATACTGATTTATAAATGAAGGACTCAAATGAGAGATGAGTGGATGAGTGAGACCAGTTAAACGCCCCTCTGCAATATTTGTCTCGCTTAGCATAGCAAGCCGATACAGACCCAGAGTACAGAGCACCGCCCTGCAGCACCAGGCAGCACACAGCACAGGAACCCGCACACACACATACACACTCCAGTTAACTGGCACCTGACATCGCCAAAACATCTGTGTTACAATCGAAGGTACAGGTCTGCTCAAAAGTGCATGTCAGGCTTTGGCCTTTGGAAGCCTGGTTGCTAGTTTTCACATGCACCTCCATAAGGTAACTAAACCTAACCTAGCGGAGATGTTGCCGGTATGGAGTGGGTGTGCTTAAGGAGCTCCGCCCTACCCCTGGTGCTGCAGGCATCTGGCACATCTGAGAGGGTTGCAAAAGCACAGGGGGGAAGTAGAGAGAAAGAGAGAGAGGGAGGAGGAGGGGAAGAGAGAGGGAGGGGAGAGAGGGTGGGAGAGAGGAGGGAGAGAGAAGGAGAGGAGAGAGGGAGGGAGAGAGAGAGAGAGGGAGGGAGAGAGGAGAGAGGGTGGAAGAAAGAGAGAGAGATAGAGAGGAGGAGGAGAGAAAGGGAGAGATACAGGCAAGGAAACACACATTTCAAACCAGCGCTGTCATCATCTGGGCCCCGATATGCTAGGAAAGAGAAGGACAATAAGGACAATAGAGACAAGAGTGTGAGCAGAATGCATAAGGAGAGACCAGATCAAAGAAGAAAAGAGGAGAGACAAGAAGAAATGAAAAAAAGAGAGAGGGAGATGGGAAAAGAGCAGATAGTGAGGCTCATTTAAATGACACTGAGCCCAAGAGTTTGGGTTGGCTCAATGCTAAGACCTCCTCTGAAGGAACACTACTGGGGCCTGAATCCTGGGTCCAACTCAGAAGGCACTTCCCAGTGGAAATACACCACAAGGCCAAAGTGGAAGAGGAGAGTGATAGAGAGAGTGATAGAGAGAGGGAGTGAGAGAGGGAGTGGGAGAGGGAGCAAGTGAGGGAGTGAGTGAGGGAGTGAGAGAGAGGGAGAGTGGTGAGTGTTGAGGAAAGGGAAGGACATTTGGTGAATGAGGGTGAGTGATGGATGAAAAGACAGATTGTGTGTGTGTGTGTGTGTGTGTGTGTGTGTGTGTGTGTGTGTGTGTGTGTGTGTGTGTGTGTGTGTGTGTGTGTGTGTGTGTGTGTAAAAATATGCGGTATCACTTTTATAACATGTATTTTCAGCACACTCATTTGGTCTTACCATAATCACATACAGTTTTCCATAGCAACATTTGAGAACAATCTCTTGCATGAGGATGTGACTTATCTCACAACTGATTCTGATTCACAAAGGATTCTGTCCTACGCCAGCACTACGCCAGCAGATTAACTGACAGCAGAATGCTGATGTAAAAAAGGGGGCGGAGTTAACACAGCCAGCAGGAGAAAGTCTTACTCTCGATGATGTCACCCAAGCCCTGGGCGTAGAGGAGGTCCTTCAGACGTGATACCTCCTCCTTCAGCTCCCGCACCAGCCGGTTGTTGGGGTCCTCATTGATCACAGCGTTGCAGCGGATCTGCTTGGCTCTGTCTGCGTACCTGGTCCAGCGACAGTGCCAGGTCAGAGGTCACAGTAGAACATCAGGTCATAGGTCACAGTAGAACATCACCACAGCTGTGGATCTAGGAGCTGGAGCTGACGTTCACATTCATGCTAGGTCGTTACAGGTCGAACTGCAGGGTCACGACTGAAATGGCAATCCCGTTATGACATGATGGAAAATGATGAACATAATAACAATGAGTACTTAAAAAACTGCACAAGATGAAAGCCATTAAGTCTCACGCACACACCTGGACCCCTTCACACGCATAGACAAACAGATTCAATAAAACGTTCATCTCCTGGGTGCCACACTAATCAATTCTGCAGGGTTGAGCAGTAACTGGAAGCGTGTTTGAAGAGTGGCTTCTGGGGTAGGATCCTAATCTATTATATAACATTCTCCTCAGGCTGCCAGACACCTTCAACACTCTCATCAGGGGAGAGAGAGGGTGGGAGAGAGAGAGAGAGAGAGAGAGAGAGAGAGGGTACACAAGAGAGAAAGAGAGAGAGAGTGAGAAGGGTAGATAAATGAGAGATGAGGTGAAACACAAGCTGGAGGGGCCAGACTGGGGCACCTGAGGGTACTGAGGGTCTCATCGTAGTTGATGTCAGCAGGACTGAGAGCCGCCACCATGGCTGTGCGCGAGTTTCCCCCTGGAGCAGAGAGAAAGGTCAAGAGGTTAACAGCAGGGTACACCTGCAGCTGAGCACCTGGAACTGAACAATGTTTTGAAAGCTTGTCAAAGAAGTCCTCTTATATAAGTGAAGTTAGAGACGGCCGTTTCGTTATCTCATGGCCTGATAGTCTCCACCCTCCCTCTCAGGAGAAGAACATGCAGGGCTTCAAATGACACGTACCCAGGTTCTCCCTCAGCAGCCAGGTCAGTACTGAATCTCTGTACGGGATGAAACTCTCCACCTTCTTCTTCTTCTTGTTCTGTGTTTTCAGGACAATCAGCATGTCAGCCAGCGGATGTCTGAGAAAACCTTCAGGTTCTACAGAGAAAGTGAACCTACCTTATTTGATCCAGAATCCTTGGAAAACCAAAAATATAGAAAGTGTTTATTAGAATCATCACAGTGAAATACTACATAGCCCCCCCCCCCCCCCCCCCCCCCCCCCCCCCACCATACTTACCACCTCCGCCAGAGCAGAAATGACTTTGCCCAGTGTGGTGAGGGATTTGTTGATGTTTGCTCCTTCCTACAAATGAAACAGAGTGACTTTGTGAAACACTAAATTGAAGAAAATTCTGAGTGTGATCCAGACAGAAGCTTAGAGTGATGTTCATGGAGGGGAAGTGGAAGTGAGCAGGCCACTTCAGCTCCGCCCACAACTCCGCCCACAACTCCCTCATTCTCCGCCCAGGCATCCTGACCCAAAAATTCTCAGCGTATGCCAGCAAAGTGGGAAGCCGGGAAGTGGGAAAGACGAGAGCTGGCATAGAGGTGGGGGCAGGAGGGTGGGGGCAGGAGGGTGGGGGCAGGAGGGTGGGAGACAGGAGGGTGGGGGCAGGAGGGTGGGAGACAGGAGGGTGGGGGCAGGAGGGTGGGGGCAGGAGGGTGGGAGACAGGAGGGTGGGAGACAGGAGGGTGGGGGCAGGAGGGTGGGGGCAGGAGGGTGGGAGACAGGAGGGTGGGGGCAGGAGGGTGGGAGACAGGAGGGTGGGGGCAGGAGGGTGGGGGCAGGAGGGTGGGAGACAGGAGGGTGGGAGACAGGAGGGTGGGGGCAGGAGGGTGGGGGCAGGAGGGTGGGGGCAGGAGGGTGGGAGACAGGAGGGTGGGGGCAGGAGGGTGGGAGACAGGAGGGTGGGAGGCAGGAGGGTGGGAGACAGGAGGGTGGGGGCAGGAGGGTGGGAGACAGGAGGGTGGGGGCAGGAGGGTGGGAGACAGGAGGGTGGGAGACAGGAGGGTGGGAGACAGGAGGGTGGGGGCAGGAGGGTGGGAGGCAGGAGGGTGGGAGACAGGAGGGTGGGGGCAGGAGGGTGGGAGACAGGAGGGTGGGGGCAGGAGGGTGGGAGACAGGAGGGTGGGAGACAGGAGGGTGGGAGACAGGAGGGTGGGGGCAGGAGGGTGGGGCAGGAGGGTGGGAGACAGGAGGGTGGGGGCAGGAGGGTGGGGGCAGGAGTAACGGATCACACGCTCCCAGCAGCAGGGCACGGCTGGCTGTGCAGGGCTGATGAGAGGGCTGAGAAAGGATTGGGGCTAGAACCAGTACAATTGCAGAAGGGTCCCCAGGCACTGGACTGGGAACCTCGGATGCAGAAGATCAATGAGACAAGGTGGGAAGACAAGAGAAGAAGATGGAGGAAAGATGGGGACAGAATTTGTGATAGGAGGTGGAGGGAGGTTAAAAATGAGAGTAGAGTCAGAGCAAACAAGAAAGAGGATAGAGAGAGAGCAGGAGGGAGGCAGAGGGAGAGAGAAGGAGGCAGAAAGAGAGAGAGAGAGAGAGAGGAAGAGTTTCACCTTGAGTCGAGTGCCTTTAGCTCCTGTAGAGTCTGCTCTCTCACTCCCTGCTAAGTCAACCAAACTGATCTTGCTGACCTATTGGAGGAAGAGCAAGAAGAAGAGAGAGAGACCAAGAGGTAAAAGAAGAGAGGACGAGAGATAGACAGAGAGAAGAAAGAGAGGATCAATGAAGGGCACTGAACACTAACCGAAGAACACACTCGTGTGACACACACACACTGTGTGCTTGACTCAGAACAGCAGCCCCAGTGTGACGTGCTGTTCAGCAGAGCTGTGACCCTGGAGAGTGAGGGGATCCTCAGAACCACTCAGGGTATCCACACCTCTCCCTCCCGCTGTTTGGAGCAGCCGAGCGGGATTGACAGGCTCCGGAACATTCTCTGGCAGCCTACCTTCTCAGAGGTGTTATCCGTCTCCGAGTCGTGGCGTCTCTGGGTGAAGATGATGTTGAAGACGGCGTGGGAGCGGCTGCTCGTCTCGTTCATGTTGGTGGCAGCCACCGTCCTGCAGGAGAGGGGTGGAGGGAAGGTGATGGAGGAGTGGAGAAAGGGTGGAGAACACACATCATCGCGAGGACATCCAGTGGGAGCCGCTGAAATACGTACCCACACAGAGTCGCTTTTTCCCAGATGTACAAAGTCTACGTTAAGTGCTGATATTGTTTGATATTCATTCCTACACCATACAGCCCAATAGCAACAATATGGTACTTTGACAACGCCCACACTATACTATACAGCAAGGGCCTCTACTAGACTGTGTGTGTTTCTTAGCCTGGGCCAGTCTGACTTGGGTTTAATCAAGTCTTTGTAACACATCAGAGATGATTACTGGAATTACGACACCACTAAGTCTCTCATCGTGTCATTTAGCCAGTTAGCTTTCCTGCAGGCCACCTGTCTCCGACACAAAGAAGCACCTCCCTAATGACCAACAAATGGACACCAGTCTTTCTCACACACGAAGGACTCTAACTCATTAATCTGTCCTCGCACTCCTCACCCATTGCTGATAGCCCAAACATTATTCAAAGGAGACTTCTGTCTTCGTAGTCATTAGGCTGGGCACAGAATTCATTGCATAAAATAAAACTCGTATCGACCGAAGCTCATTTTTAACAATTGCTTCATGCAAAACGAACACAAATTAGAGGCAGCCTAATTATGCACTGTGCTCAATTAACCACTAGTTAACATCTCCTGTCACTGACGTGAAGCACAACAGTCTAATTGGGTGGAGGAAGGGGAGGAAAGTGCATCTGTTTGTGTGAGAAGATCGGAGGCACCAATTAGTGGTGAAAACTGTGAGAAAGTGGAGAAGCGTAATGTGAATTAAAACTCCGAGTGTGAGAAGTCATGGGCAGCTATCCAAACACACACTTCATTTGTACAGCCTCACCTCCTGAGAAGAACATTAAAAAACAAGACCATTCACGTCTCCTAAAAACAAAAACATTCACAAGTAAAAATACACATGTAGCTTAACACTTGAGATCTGGAGACAGCTACTAACATGGACGCCACTAAGTGTGCGTGCTTGATGAAACACAAGTGTGAATTTGGAGCGAGGCCAGTGGTTTCTGTCCTCTTTCACACTAGCTTGGCCTTTGGGTACTTTCACTACACCAATGGAACAAATGTCACCAACTCAGTGCACCTCAGAAATTAAACTTTTTAAGCTGATTTGTAGGAGGTGAATGAAGAATATTTAAGTGTTAATAACGGAAGAGTGACGCATGCAGGGTGAGTGCGTTCACCCCTGCACACATTCGGAGTGCATGCTCCGTTCACCCCACACACACTGCGTGTGTGCGTGCGCTGCTGACGAATTCAGTGTGCATCTCTCTGAATCTGAGATGATCTGAACTATCTAAAATGAACAGTTGTTTTATATCACAGTAGGAATCTTCCCCAGACTACAATAAGAGCAATGTTTTGTTTAATTAATCTATTTTTTAATCGCTGTGGCGCCGAGGTATTTGTAAACAATGTTTATATGTCACCACACACTGGGAGGAACTGGACTGAACTGGGTGATATCTGTTTCGCAATTAAACCTCCATCTTCCCTTTCTCATAAACATTTTATGGCATAGTGACATAAACTTAGCGAAAAAACTAGAATAAAATTGAATATAACAGAATAATAACCTGGCCTTATTTCCTGAGTCCATCAGGTCTTGAATGTCGTTGTATGACATGACTGCCAGTTTGGACAGGTCTTCCACATATGGGCCCAGTAGGGGGTGCTCTCGTACCCGTAGGTTCCCTTTGTTCTTGGGGTTCAGGAGGTCACGTACACGCTCACAATAAATCTCCATGTAGCTCACCTGAAATCCCAAAGAGCAGCCGTCTGAGTTAACATGCAGGTGTGCTCATGATCAAGAGAACCAAAACTTGTCTATGGGAGGGGCCAATGGGAACACACCACTACAATACAGACACGTTAAGGTCACAGAAACACGTGGTGCATGACTTTACCTCTACAGAGTAGGACATGTTGTTGTCAGTATTACTGTCATTAATCTTGGTGAAGAGGTCTTCACACAGCTGTAGATGAGAAAGAGATGATAGAGAGAGAGATAGAGAGAGAGAGAGAGACGGGGAGAGAGACAGGCACAGAAAGCCAGAGAGCAAGCAGTTAATGGTTGAGGGTCAGACTCGTTCAACACGGGCTCTACGTCCGGCAGCTGGCTGGGTGTTTGCGCATGTACTTCAGTGTGCTGTGTGCCTTCTCCTTTAGCGCCACTGCGTGCCACATTGTTCATGCCGGCTGTGTGTGCAAGGTTCTCTGTTTACAGAGAATTGACTGAAAAGCCATAGATAGGGCTCCATCAGTGCCTGTGCTAGTGCAAACACATGGGACTGTATCATTCAGGAGTGCACTGTTCATCACACTGGTAGATATGGCTATAAACAGTCAGTTGTTGTTGAGACAATAGGCCCAGTGTGTATGTGTGTGTGTGTGTGTGTGTTTGTGTGGTTTGTCTACTGCTGATCCATCTGTCATGTGTTGTCATTAGTTACAGTCCCTAATCCGTTTGATGTCATTTGACATTTGACCTTTATATTAGAGGCATGCAGAGTCCAAAAGTGGTCCCCATTTGTTCTTTAGTGTAATACACTGGGTTAAAAAAAGCCAGTAGCTCCTGCTCTGTGTAGTTCTCTATTCATAGAGTAAGGAGTCATTTAACACTCAGCGTGCATACATTTCAGTGTGTATACATGAGCGTGTGTGTGTTCAATAGCATTACCTGTGGGATGATTCCTTGCTGGTCCGTTTCCTGTTTGCCCATCATGGTGTATGATTTCCCAGCCCCAGTTTGGCCGTATGCAAAGATGCAGACGTTGTAGCCCTCAAAGGCATGAAGAAGCATCTCCTCCCCGATGTCCATGTACACCTGCTTCTGTGACGCATAGTTGATGTCCTCAGGCTGCAAGGACAATGACCAGGACAGGTACGGGACAGGTACAGGACAGTCAGCACAAACCGGAATCATCTGAGCAAATGATCACTGACACGTGCACAGAAATTACTGATGAATTGATGCATTGAAGTTTCAGAGAAAATGTTGGACAGGATGAAGGACACAAGGTCTGTGTGAAGGTGTGAAATCCTCTTGGTTGAACTCACCGAGGTGTGTGACCAGTAAGAGTAGTCAAAACTGAAGCTCTTGGTCTCTTTGGGTACTTTAGGGTTGATTATTGCTGAAAGACAAGACAGGAAACCCCAGGACAGAATTTAAGAGGAATTAGTTTACTTCAGCTCACTTCCTAAAGAGCCTAATAGCCTGCCCCCTTTGTGCAAAATGGCTGCTGCAGGTAGTGCTGACTCACTTTAGTCTGCCTACAGAGGGAACTGAACAAGGGTCTTTTACAAAGTGCCCTTCACTGGTGAATAGTCATGGTCAGCTGTGCAAGATGCACTACGATCACAGATTTCCTATCTGCACTAAACACAGCCACTAACTGGCTTGTTTTTATTATTAACCATAAATTTCAAAGCAAACAAAACAAATCAAGTGTGTGCATGTATGTGTGTATACAAGAAATCCCAAGGTCAGTGGTACCTCATGCTAGAAAAGAATTTGCAGACCAGCAAGTTTAGCTAGAAAGTGACTATGTGACACCCAGCACACCTAAACACCTGTGCTTTTCCACATGAATCACTAGAACACACAGAATAAGTAGAATATGTGTTACGTGTGAGTAGTTATACGCTGCAATGCCAGAAGCTCTACTCATCGAGTCTTCAGTGAGGCCATGTCAGTCATGTATATTTCAGATAGCACTAATGCCCTTTGAGCTGACACTGATTACCCAGAGTCCATTCTGATCCACACACTCACACTAACTCACACGACCGACACTGAAACCGGTCCTCCCTCTCTTCCACTCTGCTCAGTCACCACTGCCGGTGCCAAATCGCCACGATGACACGAGTGAGTCATTTCTCAGCTGCCTACGTGGTTGTGACACGCAGGCACTTCGTGACAGAGACCAACAGACAAAATCTCCGCTAACGCTGAGCACGCCGGACACACACCTTGAGGCTCCTGCTCCCTGTGCAGGTAGACCTGGGCCACAAACACAGGCTACCTGGGCCACAAACACAGGCTACCTGGGCCACAAACACATGCTACCTGGGCCACAAACACAGGCTACATGGGCCACAAACACAGGCTACCTGGGCCACAAACACAGGCTACATGGGCCACAAACACAGGCTACCTGGGCCACAAACACAGGCTACATGGGCCACAAACATAGGTTACCTGGGCCACAAACACATGCTACCTGGGCCACAAACACAGGCTACCTGGGCCACAAACACAGGCTACATGGGCCACAAACACAGGCTACCTGGGCCACAAACACAGGCTACCTGGGCCACAAACACAGGCTACCTGGGCCACAAACACATGCTACCTGGGCCACAAACACAGGCTACATGGGCCACAAACACAGGCTACCTGGGCCACAAACACAGGCTACATGGGTCACAAACACAGGCTACCTGGGCCACAAACACAGGCTACATGGGCCACAAACATAGGCTACCTGGGCCACAAACACATGCTACCTGGGCCACAAACACAGGCTACCTGGGCCACAAACACAGGCTACCTGGGCCACAAACACAGGCTACCTGGGCCACAAACACGCATGGAAATCTGCACATGCACTTGTAAAAGAAACACGAGTCCCATAAGCCCTAACCAAGGATCACGCCATTTACTTAATGAATGCTTTTCAGATGCTTTTCAATGTACTGTTCTTCCTTCTCATTTGTGCATGTTTTTATAAAACTCTCTGGATATGCATATCTGCCTAAATGCGAATGCAGCACCTGGTCCCCCTTTATCAAACTGCAACCTGCATTCTTAGAAAGTGTAGGAAAAGCTGTACTGGTCACAGAACAGTTGTTGGGGAACAGTTGCTGTAGAAAAACCCTAACACAGACGGATCCAGAGCCTTTAGCATCCTACGACCTACAACCTGGCACATCAGATGAAACACACCCAGTGAAGTCATTGCACTGAATGTATTAATAAACAAGATTTGAATCCCTATATGATTGCTTCCAAACCTGAGAAATATATATTAAAATATAGATTGATATCTAGAAAATACAACTGTACATGCAGATTATGTACATGCAGATTAAAACTGGCTTGTTAATACTAGCATATGCATAATTTATTGGATCTTTTTTGTTTAATAATTTGTATTATTAACATCACTTCATCAGCTTACCATCCCATAACCTTTTAAATGCTTTCAGTGTAAAGCACTTTGAAATGTTGGTCTCAGCTGGTTAACAGATTTCAGAACAGTGGAAGTCCAGGGGGATGTCCTCAGACACCCTGGTGCTGGACTCTGCTCTAGTCCAGTGTGTCCTGCACATCATGAAGGGGTGAGTCCAGGGTGGGCGGGTCCTGCCGGTGACACTCTCCCCCTTCTGATGTGGGGGATTACTCACGGACATCCATGCTAGCACAGCCAGTGACGTGGAAATGTAGATTTCTAATTTTATGAGCAGACAAGTGGCACAAAGCACCTTTCACACATTGGGTTCCTACTAATATTCCCACTGCAAAGTTTCACCTCAAAGAAAGGAGCAGCATGAATGACCTTGGATGGTGGTGTGATACAGGATCACAGGATCATGGGATCACAGGATCTTCTGATTTCAGCTGCAGTGACTCTTGTTTCTTTCAGTGTTTTTAATAAATAATATAACATTCTTACACTTCTAGGAACATAGGTGACCAAACTCAGAGAACACCAACACCACCCCCCCCCCCCCATTCCTGTGTTCCTCCATTTCATATGCTTAGACTCAGAAGGTTTAGCTTGAGAATAGCTAGAACACAAGACAAAAAACTAGGAAACCAATTTAATCATCTGCAGAGGGAGATCATTTGGGGCATATTGAGATAATGGTTCTTCACACCATTTGAATGTTTTTTCAGTTCAAAAAATGTAATGGACCATTTCTTACTGAGCCAATCAATCTGTTTATCACAAAAGAACAAAATCTATTCTAGTGCTCATCTCATGTGTGTGTGTGTGTGTGTGTGTGTGTGTGTGTGTGTATGCTCATTTGTGCTCTGTGTACTCCTGAGGTTGATCATTCTACAGGAGTTGACCTGGTGTCCTCTCATCTTATTACCGTTGTACCTGTCAGTCAGTCTATGTATGTGTGTGAGCATGGGGGGCAGTTGGGGTTAGGTGCCTCGCTCAAGGGCACCTCAGTCATGGCCACAGGCCTGGGAATCGAACCCACAACCCTCCAGTCACAAGACCAGTTCCCTACCACAGGACCATGACTGCCCCTAGCCATCACCACTAGGCCTGGTGTGCAAAACTAAGGCTACTCAGACATTCCTGATGTCCAGACGAGTCAGTCTGGCATTTCTATAGTAAAACTGAAGAAGCAAATGAACTACCGGTAATCTGTGCATCATTATTTAGGAGTCTGGAGGTGATTCTGATACTGAGGCTGAGTTGTGATTCATACCCCAGGCTTAATAATAGCACCAAAACAGGTCGATCAATAAAGCTCTTCTGAGAAGATGCCAGAAGCAAACACATCATGTATTCATCTGAATACTCCACGTATATATAA
This sequence comes from Brachyhypopomus gauderio, assembly GCF_052324685.1. Lineage (NCBI taxonomy): Eukaryota > Metazoa > Chordata > Actinopteri > Gymnotiformes > Hypopomidae > Brachyhypopomus > Brachyhypopomus gauderio. The sequence continues at coordinate 138,778 of NW_027506896.1, forward strand.
AACCCACAGAAGGCCATATTACACAACAGTAACAGCTCTATTGTAAAACGGCTAGAGGTACACAAGCAGCCAAACTAATTCCTTCACTTCCTTTCCATAAAAGTGCCTGGCCCCAGACACACACATAGGCCCCAGACACACACATGGGCCCCAGACACACACAGCCCATCTCTGCATTCACCTCTACTCACATTCACAAAGTCCTCCTGAAAGGCAGGAGTGGCTGTCGACAGGCCACGCCCCTGCACACGCCCAGCTATGTCTCAGGAAGCACAGACCGCAGGATGGGCTGGCAGGATCCAGAAGGTTCCCCAGCTAATGATCCGTACATCTACAAAACATCCATATCTACAAAAGGATCCCCAGCTAATGATCCATACATCTACAAAACATCCATATCTACAAAAGGATCCCTAGCTAATGTCTTCAAACAATCCCCAGCTAATGATCCTTATGTCTACAAAGCATATATGTCTACAAAAGGATCCCCCAGCGAATGATTATTTTGATAATGATGACAATATAGGTCTACAAGGGAGGGTTAGGTGAACCACACCTAGAGAAGCACGTCTAGATAAACACATCTACAGAAACCCATCTTGTGTCCCCACCTCATAACTCAGATAGTTGCTACTTTTCATCTTGACCATTTCTTTTTGCAGCCATAAACAATATTCAAACCCAGGACTGGATGTTTTATTAATATAACAATCAACAAATATTCAAAAATCTTTAAGTGGGGTATGAAATATTACAAAAATGTAAAATATAGAAATATCAGAAATGACTAAGAACACTGACAAATACGTAAATACGTAAAGGAAGTAGTGACAGTAACTGGTGGAGGGGCTCTAGATCGCAGGCACTGCAGCACATAACGCCTGCCAAAGACCCGTTGCTAGGAGCCCGACAACTTACGGCTTCCTTCTGGTGGTGGAAACTGTGATGGGTGGGGCTTGTACTGACTAGCCAATCAGGTCCAAGTCAAGGATGCAGAGTGGCAAAACAGCCTGAATTTTTCATAGCCATGGAAGTGTTTGTTTTCCAGCTCATCTCAGAATCCTGATTTGCTTTTATTGCAAAGCTAACATGATCTTTACATCACAGGGCATCCTGTAAACCCTCAGCAGGCAGCAGCCAAAACGGCTCCTCTCAGACAGACCAGGACTCTTCTTCACTTGTTTTTGTGTCCATGTCCAACCAAGGAGCAGTCATAGCCCTGTGGTAGGGACTAGGGACCGGAGGGTCGTGGGTTCGATTCCCAGGCCTGAGGCCATTACTGAGGTGCCCTTGAGCGAGGCACCCAACCCCAACTGCTCCCCAGGCACCGGGCTAGGGCTGCCCACTGCTCTGGGCACGGTTGCACCACAGCCCCCTAGTAATCACTATTGTGTGTTTGTTTGTGTGTTCTAATTGACAGATGGGTAAATGCGGAGGACAAATTTCGATTGCAGTGAAAAAAAATCACAATTGACAAATATGGCACATTTTATTTCACATTAACCTCCCCCCACATGTCAATATATTGTATTAGTGGAGCCCCACACCTGTTAGGATATCAGGAGCTATGAGTGATTACCTTTGGTGCAAAGGAGTAGAACCTGATGATGAGTGTGTGTGTGTGTGTGTGTGTGTGTGTGTGTGTGTGTGTGGGTGAGCTGTGTGTTGGATGGGTCAAGAAATATTATAAGTACATCTTACCACACTCATACACACCCTTAATTTCCCACAGCAATCTTGTAAAAGGCAAAAGGACACAGACTGCAGGGTTTGATTAGTCACTGACAGACAACCTCATAACAGCCGAGTGCTGACGGGCACAAACGCAGATGAGTCTGCAACAGACTCACACAATTAAATCAGACAATGTAATCAGACAGGTCTGCTCAGAGCAAACACGTCAGACGGTGCAGGATGTCTTCCGGCGGGGGAAGCCAGCAGCTGCTGTAACGCCTTCACCGGATATAAGCAATGGAAAGACAACACAACAACATTTATAATGGTAATAAAAATAAAAATGTTATTTATATCCGCCGTGACATGCTTTGCGTAGTCCTTCAGGCTGGTGTATACCGAGGTGAGAGCAGAGTCACTCCAGACGCAGTGTCCCTCTGCTGTGTGTCTCCGGTACAGGCTTAGTCTACATACGGCGGGAGAGACTCCACCTAGCTGTACCTCTCACACGCCTCCTGACACCGTCGCTAGGAGCAGTTCTAGTAGTGTCAGCAGAATCTCATTAGAATGGCAGACGTAAACAGGCTGGTAGCATCTCTTCCCATCGCCATGTCCCCCTCACCCTCATCCAGGAGCAGCCGTTCTGGGTAACACTTTAACATTCTCAGTGGAAGAGGAGCTGGACTCTTCAAACACTGCAGTCCTGAGATTCTTGTCCAAAAGCTAACTGTCTTTGTAGAGGCCCAAAGGGCTGTGTGAGCTGCCTAATCGGGCCTGCAATGATAGCAGGATGGCCCAGCGCAACCAGAACCGTCAATCACTCAGCTTGGTACCATTCTCGAGCCGTGTGGGAACCGGGGTATTGACCTGTCTCTAGCCAACAGCCAGGACAAAGCAGCCAGTCCGGGAGCACAAAAGAGCTCCTCAGGGTGCAGGGAGCTGCTACCAACCAGGCGTTTACACACGGGTGCTGCCACTGGATTCACTCCAAAGGATAGCGGAGAAGACCAGAGAACACCAGTTCAGCGTGTGTGTGTGTGTGTGTGTGTGTGTGTGTGTGTGTGTGTGTGTGTGTGTGTGTGTGTGTGTGTGTGTGTGTGTGAGAGAGAGAGAGAGAGAGAGAGAGAGAGAGAGAGAGAGAGAGAGGGAGAGAGAGAGTGAGTGCAGGTGTTTGTGTATCACACTTTTCCACAGAAACAAAAGCACTTCCCCTCTCATTAGACAGTTCACAGTTCATTATAAGACACCTTGGTATATCCACTGTGTTCTCTATTTACACTCTGCACTCTATACTGTGTACTGTATTTACATTGTGTGCTCTATTTACACTGTGCACTCTATTCACTGTGTGCTCTATTTACACTGTGCACTCTATCATGTGTACTGTATTTACATTGTGTGCTCTATTTACACTGTGCACTCTATTCACTGTGTGCTCTATTTACACTGTGCACTCTATCCAGTCTACTCCATTTCCACTGTGTGCTCTATTTCCACTGTGGACGCCCTCTGTGTGCTCCATACACTGTGCAGTCTATATCCATGTCTCTGTTTTTTAATCCGATTTTATACACTGTATTCATGAGTGCTGTGACCTAAAATCTCAAAGGGAAGACTGGGCCATCTGCTCAGTTTTCCTGACTATGGATGTTCAGGACTTAAAACAGTGGCACCTCGGCCCATTTAGTCCTTAGTTGTTCTGTTCCACACATACATTACAGCAGCAGTGAGCAAGACCGCATCAGCTCACCCCACATCTAGCAGACCCGGACCATAGACACCATGTACAGAACAGCATGTGATGATCACAGAGAAGCTGTCTGACCTTTGACCTCTGACCTCTGTCACACCCAGGCAGACTGATCCTTATGTGAATGTTCATGTGAACGGGCCCATCATCCTCTCCTATTATAACTGATGAGGCAGTAGTATAATTTTCTAGCTTGGTAAAATTATTATTTACAGTTTTTCCTCTGAACAAATTATGTGATATTACATTTAAATATTCATAAATTGTTTAGGAAACCTAGCAGAGTGTAGCATTTGCCCTCATTTAGTAGTTTAATATTGTCAACACCATCTGTATTCTTAGGGTCACGATGGAAAATGAATATGTTAATACAGTAAAATACATCCAATGTACACTAATGAGAAAAACTAATAAAGTAAAATCTTCCAAGATAAAAAGATGATTTTATGACTTGAAGTGTATTTTGCATATACTTGGAATGCTTCATTCTACAGACCTGGTCCATCCTGCCATTCTACCCATTGCTCAGACACAAACCCAGATCCTCCGCTGGCTAACGCCACTGTGGTGTAGAATTACATCCGCCACAATTAAGACCCCATTTGCTTCTTCAAACACCTGCCATCCTGCTACAGACTTGCAAACGGGGAGAAGGTAACCACAGATTTACGGTTCGCCCCTGGTGATGTTTCTACTGATGTCTGGGTTGACCTCCCTCATGAGCACAAAAAAACACATATCAACACATCCTCGTGTTGAGAAGAAGATGGCCACACTATTTCTCTTGGCAAGAAACTAAATTAGGCCAAACTGTAAATATTTTACTAGACCTCATCCATTATTAACCAATGGCTAGAAATCAAATCTCCTTCAGTGTCTTAGTGGTTGAGTTCTTTTCATCTTCTAACACACTCAAATTCTAAGGCATCACAAAAGTAGCAATAGCAAACTTTAAAGGCCTACAACTACCTAGAAATTCACTCCCAAAACACACTGATGTAGATTAATTTATCTCAGTCACAATGTAAATGAACTGCAAAGTTCCATGACCAATTACAACTGTTTTTGCCTTGATAAAAATGCACATAAGGGGATCTCTGTGCATACAGTAACAAAAATAATCCCAACAGCATTACCTTAAACCTCGTGGTATAAATCATTTGGCCAACAGATTTAGAGTGCCTCTTAAAATCTTTATTAATGTGTTTGTTTCTGTCTCAGTGATTAAAGAATATTTTCCGCCCTGTGTTTCTGTGCAGCTCCATTAGGTAAATGAATGGGTCTGAAGAGTGTGGGATTAGATCAGCTGTTCTGTAACCCCCCCCCCAACACATACCACTCCCCAGGCCAGAGATCTGCAAACTGCTTCGTCATAACAGCATTAAAATGGCTGCACTTAAAAAAATCTGCCCCGATGAGGTCGAGTACATGCTTTGTATAAAATCTGAAAATAAACTTACCAAAAAAAAAGGAAAAAAAGAACCCCTTGCTGATTGGCTGGGATAGTACAGGCTCGTGAGGTTCTGTGGCCATGTGTGCGCAAGTGTATGGCTGACACAGGCAACCTGCGGGGACGCCCCAGGGACGCCAACGAGCCTCCATACTCACTGGTTGTGTTTCCGGACATCTGGATAATGCACTTGCTCTCCTTGCCGGTCTCTCGCGAGTTGAAGGGGCGGACCCGCACCGCCACCTTCACCGAGGCCCCTGCCATGGCACCGCCTTCCGGGTCCCACCAGTGTCCACGCCTGCCAGGAATGGGTGGGGTTGGGGAGCAGATGTGAGTTACTGACAGCAATCTCTTATTTTCCTATACACACTCCTATAATACACAGAACAACATAGGCGTTTGGGCATGTTAGCCATTCTATTGGATAAACACTAATTGTCAACACATTGTTATATCAGTGAAAATCGTTTTGTGCATTTTGTCCAATTCAATATGGCCCCTTTTTCTAAATTAAAAGACTTTTTAAAGTCTCCAACACTAGATAATCTTAGGCACATATTGATTCAGATGACCTTTCTACTCCACTACAAATTAAATTACATATAGTTTTAAGGCTAAGAAGATATCGATTACAGCTCCTCATCGCCGTAGCAACCTAGACACCAGAGAATGACATCAGCATTTAATTTACAAAAAGTGTCATCAGGAACACTTCCTTCAGTCCCTGTGTCATCTTAGCCAATAATAATCTATAGGTAATCAATAGCCAATAATAATCTATGGATAATCAATGGAGATTTGTAATCAAAAAAGATTTAAAAGACTGAGGTAAGACAGCCTGCCCTGACAGATAAATGGCATCACTGCTGCAAGACAGCATGCGCATGAATGATATTCACATTCACAGAGTCAGGAGTCAGCATCAGGCATTGAGAGGCCGTGACTGGTCCCATCAATGACAAAAGAACTGCATGCACGGCCAAAACCATTCACTGGGCTCTCCAGGATTACAACAGCGGCCCAAAACCATACACTCAGATATCAGTGGAGCGCCAGTGGACGAGCAAAATGGCGGCTCAGCGGAGGCTCGGCCACTGAGTCATTTCGGTGAGCTCTGTAGATGGTAAACATGTGACTGTTCACTGCAATACACTTGTTAGGGGCCTGGAGGTTTGTGTGAGTAAGATAACGGGACATCTTTTGAGAGTGGGCAGACTGGGGAAGCTGCCATCTCCCTGGACCACCTGGGGACGATCTTCTCTCTGAAGAAACAACGTGATGGTTTGCATGCTGCTGAAACAAGATGTCACCATTTTTATTTTACACCCTATAATGATAGCATTTTTTATTTTTTAGCAAAAGCTTCAATAAATGTTTTATCATTCATTTTGAGTTAATTTACCTATTTTTGCCTAACCACAGCAGGTTGTCGGTACTAGCCTTTTGCTATCCTACTGGTGTGTACACCAACATTAGGCGACAACACACAGCATGAGCAAAATCGCTGGACAGGACATAGCAGTCAAGTTTAAAGAATTGACGATGTCGTTAAAGGTCATGTGATGTGTATGGCTCCTTTTACAAACGAACACTAGACCTGCCACCATGAAACTCATAGCAAACTGTACCAATAATGACACGATTAGTCTCAACTGGTTTCAGTTTCATGCAATCACACAAAACCGTCCAGAAGCTTCACTCAATAGTCATTAGATAGCTATTAAAGTTTTTAAAAAGCCTTGATAAATAGCTGATTTAAAAATTATTAATTAACATATTAAAAGCGCAGAACTGTAATTAATGCTAAATGTTCTAACATAAAATACCGTCTGTTCGAAGAGAAAGAAAACGTTCAATCATGTTCAAGTAAAATAAATCGCGAACATCCACCCCAAGCGGCGAAAAAAAATTTAAAAGCTTCCGTTTCTTTCGTGCCGGTTCTTAAAAAGATGACTTCGCCCATGACGCATTAACGTTTAGCATAGCCCACACAACACTTGCATTTCTGTTCGTCCTTCCTACAGCGCAGTCAAACATAACGGGAATCACAAGCTGGAATCAGTACGTCGGGTACAAATTTGAACCGTCACGCCTTTGACACTTCTCACCTGAAGTGTAAGACCAATGACGTCAATAGCTGAGAGGTTCTGGTCTTCTAGTAGCGTTCCCCAGTACACTGTGGATGACTGTGCATTTATCATATACACCACTAATAATGTCATACGATCCACAGAAGGCTTGTGTAACAACAAATATTGGCTGCTGGGTCCTTTAAGCCATTTTCCTCATTTCTCATGATGGGATGTAGTTTGATAATGGCCTCTGGCTGGCCGCACCCCATAGCAGTCCCACTTTGGTGATCCAGCACCACACATTAAAACTGCATTATGCGCACAGCACAGCATCAGACAGACAGCTCAAAAGCTCATACCTTTTACAATGCTGTTTCTCTTGCTTCCTAAGCTGTTTACTACACAGCAATTCAGCCGATCTGTTCCCAGTGGTGACTCTGCGTCTGGTTGTCGAGGCTCCTGTCTTGGCTCTTCAGAGAATGTCCTTTTGTCCTAACCCCCCAGATAGAGATGGCCCAGGGGGGACATGAGGGGTAGCAGTGTGCTCGGGGAAGCCTGTGTTGTCCGGGAGGATGCCTCCGTGCTGGAGAGGACTCTGTGTACTGCGTGAGGCAGAAGCCAAAATGGCTCTGCTGGCAGCTCAGAGCAGTGATGCTGAGACTGGCTGAGCCAGTGACATCACCACTGAGGGAGGCAGTGGGATCTATACAACACGGGTCAAGAGAGGGAGAGGAAAAGAGAGAGAGAGAGAGCACAAGGGGGAGGAGGGAGAGGTGGGAGAAAAGGAGGAAAAGGGGGAGGGAGAAGAGCAGGGGAATGGAGAGAGAGAGAGAGATTAGAATCCCTAGGGAATATGGCACACACAATAACACCGCATCACTGGGTCTATATAATATAATATGTGAGATTCAGTGTCTTCTACATTTACATTGGGAAAACAACATTTTAACTTGTGAAACATATATCAATGCAGTTCATTTAATATTTGTATGCTAAAATGAAATCATACATATAGGGTAGTAAATGTTCAAGAGTTTAAAAATGAAATCAAGAGGTCATATTAGTCATTAGTACACTATACATCTAAAACGGACCTCTACAATTAATATGATGAATAGGAATGTTTGCTTTAATTAAGCCCGACAGAGTGAGAAAAGCAGTTTACATTCATTAATCAAACAGAGACATTATCTTTCACGCTGTACAACAGTCAACATGAATACAAAGCACACTTCTTTATCTAAATGCTGCAACACTTATCTGCAACTCTTAACTGCAGCAAATAGGACAACTACAAACTGGACATACAATTTGTGATCTTTCTTTCATAGTATTTGCCAGAGGAGAAATCTATTTATGTAATTATTAGATGGCATCAAAGCGCATAGCTTCACACATGTTGAACTAGTCCAGTAAAATGGAGATGAAAGATCATTTCTGTGAAGCAACTGGCTCAGGGAAAACTAATCGTCTTACGCACTGCTGTGTGTAATCTCTTCATCATCGTCATCATTGTCATCATCTTACATGCCAGAAGGTAGAGGAATTGTGGCATATAGCAAACACAACTACTAACGGAAAAGTGAACTAGTAGAAAATGTACACGAGTTGTGTCTAACTGTGACAGATTTTCAGCAGAATTTCACACAGCATCAATTATGTATGGCCAGACCGTGATGTCAAAAGTGCAGACCTTGTAGGATTTAACCAAATTGGAACTTTACACTATATATGGGCCTCTAAAAAAGAGCAACACACCAGGTGAGTGAGAGGATTAATGAGGCTGCAGCAGTGATCTGGACGATGGCGTTATCGGTTGATTTGTTCAGGCAGAATGGGGGGTGGGCAGCATGACTAGGCAGGGCAGCCATGACCGGCTGTGGCAGACCAGGCGAGGGCCGCTCAGGTTTCACCCACACTGTAACACAATGCAGTTCACTATTGTCGCTTTACAACACACCCGGCTTTACGCGCCGGCGACCAAAACGCTGTCTAACTCGTCTTCTTTCGCCTGTTTCTCATGTGGTCTCTTCCAATGACACTCTTGTTCCATCTTTATCTTGTTCCATTATGTCTAAATGCCATTTCCCCTCTTCCTCATACAAAGATAAAATCGCACTTTAAACACAGTGTGATAATATATGCCGCTGGTCTTCTAGAGTGCGTCCATTACAGCGTGGAGACAACCATAAAACCCAGTCACACTACACAACAGGCAACTGGCCCTTTCTCTGATTTTTTTCTGTCTTGTATAGCAGCCTTTATTAATCCAGCGCAGTGTCACACACACATGGCACAAGTGGATGATTCAAACATGCCTTTAAATAATGAAGAGCTTATCAAGGTTGATGCTGTCAATCCCAAACAACACTGCACTCACCTGCTGTTCAAGATGATGCTAGCCATAACTATGGCATATTCTGGTCAATACAACAAAGGTTTGAAAGTAAGAGGACAAAACTGGTAATTTCTCAGCTATTTGACCAAGGCCTGGTTAGTGTGATAAGATTCAGATTCAATATGATAAGACTTTAGGTCTGATCTGACCAGCCCCTGAGAATTAAATCTTACTCCTCTCTCTCTCTCTACTCTTTCCTTTTCTTCTGTCTCACCTCAGTGGAGTACAGACCTGAATAATTTAAAAGAATTACTAAAGAATTGTGAACTTCCTGTCTTAAATTGTGATTTAAAGAGATAAACTATTACTAGAGTAATGGTTTTCTATTCAGAACATCAGTTCTGCACTTGAATATAATCTAGAACTATTTTATTGGACTTTGATACTGAAGTGATCCACATGAAGACTGTCCAGTTAAAAACACCAGGCATTAGTGTCTCCAGAGTACTAATCCATTTTTACCCGTATCTGTTCATCCCTGAGTACGCGAGCATGTTTTTTATTATTATTATTTCTCCTTTTTTAGATTTTCCCCTGTGTATTTTTGTAGGTTTTCTGCCTACCTGGTAATGAAATTCCGCATGTCTCTGTTTACTCTGTGGAAACTCCATTGTGGTTTTCTTCTCCCTGTAGTTTGACCATTGCCTGTCTGTTTAGTAAACCAATACTGCCAGATTCAAGCATCTGTTTCTGTTTGATTGGGGAGCACATTCACCCAGCACTCATTACCATAAAGGATGGGAGGATTCACAACATCCTGCCTGATGTGGGAGCCACTCTGCACATCTGGAAAGGTGAGATGGAGTCTCAGCATGGCAAATGCGACCCCTGCTGGAGACACAGGGTACTTTACATAGATATATAGCCTACTACCTCACAAGTTTCGTTAGGTTGGTATAAACGCGTATTGAAACACGTACCTTTTAATTGGCTATTTAATTAGCTATTTAACCATACAGATTCCTCAGGCGTCAAAGCGTACAACAGTACATCAGACCTTTATTGGTTAATCTAATATTGTTTTTTGTATTATGATGTCTGGTGATTAAACACTTAGCTATTTCCGTATAGTTCCGTATAGTTAAGTGCTGACGAGCATAGCTAATTAGCTTAGTTAACATTACTTTGGCTAACGCAATCTTCACTAACTAGCAACTGCGCTCGTTATTTATTTTTTAATACAGCAAATATCAGAAGGAATAAGCTAATGCCACTAACGCAACACCCTAAGCCAGAGTTCAACAGGTCATATTCCAGTCGCGACTGGTTTGTTTTATGATTTACGCCAGATCATGAGTGCGTCACAAAAATGTTTCAACACTTTTTAATACATCAGGTCGCCGCCTATTAAGTTTACTACGTGTCAAAACCTTAGCAAAAAGAAATTTATTCAAGTGTACTATGAGTAGCCTATACTTTTTTTTTTTACTAGAAATGTTCCAATTTAGTCCGAAAAAGTATTAAATTGGTATACGTTCTAGTCCACTTAAAGTATGTGGTCTGTATATATATATATATAGGCTACTTGCTATACTTATATTGAAATATACTTAATAAAATGAACTTTAAGTTTACTACCTTTTTGCTAAAGGAACACTATATAGTGAATAGTGAGTGGAGTTGACCATACCGGACACATCACATTACGTTTGTTAATCAACCTGTCGTGGACTTGAGTCTGTGGAGAATATACACAGAGACAGTAAGCTCTAATATAGACCTTTGTGGCATTCCCTGGTCTGTACAGTAGAAAGACAGGGCAATGAACGCTTATCACCCTGAGTGAACTGAGTGAACTTAGTGAATCTTTGCTTAAAGAGTATTTGCTTTGACCCTTGAGCTCAAAAGCACTGGCTTTTCCAGGGAGAACGGAGATTCTTTGTGATTCATACAGTGACATATAGAGGCAGAGACACTGAAATGGAAGCAGGATCGAGCGTAAGTGCTGTGAGGAGCCAGAGAGTCTTGTTTGGGGAGCAAATTCTCCCAGCACTCATCACCATAAAGGATGGGAAGATACACAACATCCTGCCTGATGTGGGAGCCACTCAGCACACAGCTGGAGAGGTGAGCTGGAGTCTCAGTATGGCAAATGTCCCCTGCTGGAGACACAGGGTACTGAGAGAGTGTGTGTGTGTGTGTGTGTGTGTGTGTGTGTACATTTTTATGTATCTCATCTGTCTGCAGCCATGTATCCATGCCCTACTTTAAGCAGGTTTGGACAAAATTAAAATTTAGATGGAATAATTCAATAGAAAAGTGTCAATCACAAGGAGTGTAAGTTGTATTTCAATTTGCAATGTTGTTTGCAATGTTTTTTTTTTTATCAATCTGGTCTAAGAAACTCATCCTGTAATCAGCAGGAGCACCGTGTTTCTCTTCAGTTCGGTGTGCTGCGGTGCATGAATAGTTAAGCGTGCGTTCTGTGTGAAGGTGCTGGATGTGGGGAACCGCGTGGTGATGCCAGGCATAGTGGACTGTCACGTTCACGTTAATGAACCAGGCCGAACCACCTGGGAGGGGTACTGGACCGCTACACGGGCCGCAGCAGCAGGAGGGGTGACCACCATCGTGGACATGCCCCTGTGAGGACACACACACACACACACTACCTGCATGTATCAACACATTCACATGTAACAGTAAAGTTTTTCTCCTTTGTGGAAGCAAAGAAAAGTGAATCAGACCAATGAGCAGCGATGTCCTTACCTTCACCGTCCACAGCAACAGCATCCCACCAACCACGAGTCTCCAGAACTTCAAAGACAAGCTGCACGCTGCTGCTGGCCAGTGCTTTGTGGACACCGCATTCTGGGGAGGGGTCGTCCCTGGCAACTCTGTACTAACACACTCGCTGTCTGATGCCCTACACATCGCATTAAACATTAATATATTTTGTATTTTTTTCCCTTTTTGCATCTGATTTATTGCAGACAGTAATGGAGCTGAATCAGGTCTGTTGTCTCCGTCTCTCTCCACTCACCCAGGTGGAGCTCAGGCCCATGGTGCAGGCCGGGGTGGCCGGATTCAAGTGCTTCCTCATCCACAGCGGGGTGGACGAGTTTCCCCATGTGGGGGAGAGTGAGCTGCACGCTGCTCTGAAGCAGCTTCAGGGCACAGGCAGCGTTCTGCTGGTGAGACGCCCGTCTCCCTCCCCCTCCTCCACACTGCTACACAAACACGCCCTTGTGCGAGTGATGTTGCTCTTCTGAGATCCCTGCACTCGCTAGAATAAGTGCACATGTAGCAGCCACGCCAACGCGCTCTGAGGAGATGCAGTGAATTTAATTCGCCCTTAATGAACGGCTGTATATTTATATTGCATTTACAAACCTTGTAAAGGACATAACAGTGTGGTAATTAATAGCACACTATGGGCCACTTAAAATAACCTATAATGCTATAGCACAAAATGTGTTCACTGTAATAACATGGCCATCTGATGCCTTTAGTTTCATGCAGAGAAGGAGGTCCAGCAGCCGTTGGCAGAGGACAGAGGTAATCAAACATCAATTCCACAGTTAATTCTTCTAATTATCTTTCGTGAGTGCTACCGTGACTTTAGAAGCATCGTGTGCATTGCTGTATTCCTTAGATTCACTCCCTCGTTAATTTTTTTCATTTCATTGCAATAAAAATGAGAAGCTTGTCATAGCAGATGGACCCGTTACCCTGTTCCTCAGATCCATGCGAGTACTCCACCTTCCTGAGGTCAAGACCTGACAACATGGAGATGGAGGCCGTGCGGACAGTTACTGAACTCTGCCTGCAGTACCAGTGAGCTGAACTAACACAACTGCTGTATTAATGCTAGTGGTACCAGTGAGACCAGTCAGTTAGTTCAGCACTGTCCTAATATTCACTGCATATACACACCACAAACATCTTAACAGTATTTAGTAACTAAAAACACCCCATGTGCATGTACAGTGACAGCCTGTGGCCCGTCTGCTGCCAAACACAGTTTTTGTTAAGTGTCCTCCAATGTTTTGGACTTCAGTAATGCTAATGTGAGATTTCAAAAGAACCTCATATGTACTATATACAGAGGAAGCACAAATGAGAGTGTAGTACCCAAGGTTTCCTGAGAAACAGAAAACAACAAGACAGGAGCTTTTAATCAGCTGTGCGAGCCAAAGTCTTCTGGGACAGTTGATGTTCATAGTATTCAAAATAGTAAATGTTTGCATCAGGACGTGTGATTACAGTTCTAAAGTTCAAAGTCAGGTCTTTCTCCTTACGTTTCCTCACTTCAATGCAATGTAAAGAGATAAGTCATTAAATATATATATAGCTACTAGCTACAGTACTCTGCTCCTTTGCTCCTCCTCTACTATACTGTGCACTCTGGTAGGATCCCTCACCTTGAACCAAACCCAGATCCTGGACACTTCCAGTCCACAGTAACAGCAATTACTGCTGACCGGGGTAGTTTGGACAAACCAGGCATCCTGTTACAGTGCCACAGTTAAAGTCATTGATCTCTGCAGTATGCCAGCGTTTGAACATGGGTACTGTAAGGTCTTATACACCTGTTAGCAGTGGGTGTCACTTAAACACCTGAACTCAGTAGTTCCTCCCATTCATGTTGCTCTATTTATGGATTAATATTTAATATCCAATTCTGTGATCATCAAAAGAACAATAGTCAGTAAAAGTAATAGTGAGTGTTTTTTTTCCTATAGAGTGCGATGCCATATCGTGCACCTGTCTTCAGCCCAGTCTTTGAAGCTTATTAGGGCAGCCAGACAGGCTGGGGCTCCCTTAACGGTGGAGACAACACACCATTATCTCACTCTGTCAGCAGAGGGCATCCCATCCGGGGCCACTCAGTTCAAGTGCTGCCCCCCCATCCGTGGCATAGCCAACCAGGTAGCTCGTTTCCCGAGCGAGAGTCTCTCACTACAGCTGCAGACATTACTGCCAGGATCAGATATTGGAGCACAACAGCTTATCAAACCATAAGTGTGAGCTAACAGGGGCTAATAAATATACCCTCACTAAAGCACACAGTATAAAACCATGTGATCAAAAAGGCGTTGGACTGGCATCCTGTCTATATTGTATCCAAGACTGGGTTCTTTATCTCATGCCTTTGGGGACCACAGCAGAGATTAGCGCTTTCCCTGAAGTAACACACCTTTTTTTTCACTGGCAGACCGAATCAGATCAGATCAGATCAGTCAGTCGGGAGCAGGGAAATCAATACAGTGCACTGAGTGGCAGGAGCACCTGTGTGCTCATCTGTGTTTGTGCATTCAGGAGCAGCTATGGTGTGCGCTGAGAGCCGGAGACATAGACATGGTGGTGTCCGATCACTCGCCCTGCACGCCGGACCTGAAGCAGCTGGAGTCTGGCGACTTCAGTCAGGCGTGGGGAGGAATCTCCTCGCTCCAGTTCGGTAGGTCGTGATACATGTCTCATGAAGGCCAGCAGAATGACTCAGCAGCGAATCAAGAGCTGTTTACCAGTTTGACTAATAATTGACACTACAGACACCGCAGGGTTAAAGATCAAGTCTGTCAGCAACCATATTCATCAGCATGTAACAACAGAAGTAACAACAGAACAGAAGTTAAAATAATGTTAACTGTACTGACTTTGCACAGATGTGACCATGTGATACTTCTGGGAAATGTTTAAATTGTACTTGACAGTCGATTGTTTTTGTCTGCAGGTGATTTGTAATCTCTCTCATGTCTCTGGGTTTGACCATTAGGCCTGTCTCTGTTCTGGACCTCAGCTTCTCAGAGGGGGTTTTTACTTCCTGACGTAGTAAGACTCTTGTGTAAAGAACCTGCACGACTGTGTTGCCTTGACAACCAAAAAGGCAGGCTCTTGCCAGGTTACGATGCAGATTTAGTCATCTGGGATCCTGAGAAAGAATTTATGGTGAATAACAGATAATTTTGTATTTCATAGAGTGACATGTTTTAACAGTTCTGCAACATAGTAGTAATCATTCTAGAGCTTATTTGTAAACATTTGTGTTTTGAGAATTTAAGCATTAACAAGTAAATTTCTTCATTTTTCCTTTTCTAGGTGAAAGAGCAAAACATCCATCATAAAAATAAAGTGAGTTATTTATGCATTCTTACTTTTTGCATAATTTTAGCATGCATTCATCCTCTCTCATTCTCTTCCTCCCTCTGTTTTCAGTTGACTCCATACCTTGGTTTGACTCTTCAAGGAGAGGTTAATGCTACCATAGTTCGGGGAAAGCTCGTGTATTTCCAGGGCTCCTTCTGCCCAGGGCCTGTAGGACAGCAATTACTCATCAACCAGACCCCTGTCCACGCTGCTCTGTGAACATATAGCTGATTTCGGGCATTTCACCCAAATGACCATATATATTTCTCCGTATACATTCCAAATTCAGTACTGTGGTATCTGTATTAAACGAATATGACCATGATCATGCAGTCATGTTGCAGTTCATTAATGTTTCATAATGCCACATATATTACAGTTTTTAAAATCCCCAGGTGACATTACAGTATATAAATTACTATACCTTGCTGTAACCCCAGAGAGCATTATAAGAATTATGTAAATACAGCGGAGAGCTTCAGAGCGAAGGTCAAAGGTCAATGATAATGTTGATATAAGAGCCCTTATGCTCGTTACAAAATTGAAGAACAGATTGTAACTTACACAGTCAAAAGATCACGAAAAAAAGTTTAGTTTCACACAGTTTCTCATCCTGGCCAAGCCATCTGCTGAGGAGACGTTAATGATTGCCACTCCGCCAGCAGCAGACCAGTTTAGGATTTAAACACACTGCTATACATTCATGTCGAGGCTTAATTTTTTACATACTTTAAAAGTGGCATGTTAGCATAATCGTATATAAAAGGTGAAACCATAGGAAAAAATCCTTAGTGTACGTGTTTGTTGTCCAGGGACTGGGAGGCGATTAGTCGGGAGGACTGACCTGAGTGAGACAGGGTAGGTTACGTACCGCATGCCAAAGTTTCTGGACCTTTATCATCGACACCCCCGGCTGCGACGTTTGCCACCAGCATGTCGTCTCTCTCCGTTCCACCGCCACAATGTCTCTTAAAGTCCTTTACGGTCCCGCATCGCTATTTGTTTGGACCAGGACCCTCAAACGTGCCTCCACGAATCTTGACAGCTGGATCACAACCGATGTTAGGTCATCTACATGCAGAAACTATTGAGGTAAAGTGTCACGAGAAAATGAGACATGCTATATTTAAATCGCCGTATTGTAAAATAAAGTATATTATTTATTTATACTAAGTATATAGTAAAATTTGACATAGCATATCCAAAAATCTGTACCGATTGTTAAGTGTACATTAACAATTAAGTGGGAATTATTCTAAATCAACAGGATACATGACATTAAAGTAATAGGGTGTATTAGAGGTCTGCACTCCCGCGGGACCCGACAGAATATCTTGCGGCGCGGGACAAAATTTAATTGTTATTGGCGGGAGCGGGAGTTGAATTAGTCCAGGCGATGCGGGAGCGGGACCACATATACATGTAGAAAAATCCCGCAAATTAATAGTCTAGAAAATTATAATAATAACAACGCAATGATTTCCATGCATAAGGAACAGGACGAAAACAACTAATCATTCAGTAAGTAAGCAATAAACTAATTCAAAATATTGGCTAAGCAACTGATCACGTGAACATGAAGTGTGCGTCATTTTGTCATTTTGATACAGAAATGGCAGAGACTGTAGACCAGGGGTCGGCAACCTTTGAGACATGGAGTGCCAACTTTAACATGTCCAGTCAATGAGTGTGCCACTATGGCGGCGAGTTTAAATTGTTGACCGAGGAGGGGGGGAGGTGTAAATCGACACAAAAAGTATTATATCGCGATCGATCTCCAAGTTTAAACGCCTCCGACGTTCGCGCGAGGTGTGCGTGCGGAGTCGCGCGCTACGGTCACTCGCGAAAGTATAATCCATTAATATAATAATTTATATTAAAATATATGTTTTTGCTGATGCTGGTCCAGCGTGTCGCGTGCCAGTGACTATGCCTCGGTGTGCCAATGGTGGCACACGTGCCATAGGTTGCCGAACCCTGCTGTAGACGGTCAACCAGTTTCAGCTGTGGAAAATTCTATTAAAACAGGCGAATACACCACAATTAAGCCAACTACAGGAAAGTCTGATGTATGGAAGTCATATTCCATTGTAATTAATGGAGATGGAAATCGGCTTGTTGTGATACATGTCAGAAAGTGTTGGTGTACGTCACCTAACGGGATGTGTTTGGACTGTGATAAGAAATGGGACAGCGCGATCAATCGCTATATTGCTGTTTTAATAAATACATAAGAAAATTTCAAGTACTAAATCTAATTAATTCAATTCATATTAGGATTGCGGGCGGGGGCGACAGAAATGTGTATGTGGTGGGCGGGTGCGGGATTAAAACAAGCGATTTTTTGGCGGGAGCGGGTCTAAAACAAGCGGGAGCGGGATTAAAAAAGCAGTCCCGCGCAGACCTCTAGGGTGTACCTCTGCTCTCTTTCACAGGGTTGCCAACTCTCACGCATTGAGCGTGAGACAAACGCATTTGACCGTTTTCACACGCTCTCACGCCACACTTCCGATATCTCACGCCGAAAAAAAATATCCAGTTTATTTACCTCAGATCTAAATATATGATTCAATACGTTACTAGTTCGCTAGCTCTGGCGCCATCCACCGGCGATATAACACTGAATCTGTGGTGTCCATTTTACGTTCGCCAACCCCCCCCCCCCCCCCCCCCCCGCTCAAAAACTTCCGTTCGCTACCCTGCTTTCACGTGTAGTCACACAACCTGGCCCATGAAAACGTGTTCATTACAATGAGACAAAGTACTTTGGAATAGGCATACGTGAATCTTCAGTGGCAAAATGTAATTATATTTTGTATGAATTTATCACTGGAGAGAAGTTAATACAGATACTTCCGAGATCGAGTCCTGAATTTATTTGAATTCTGTCTTAATTCAACTAGATTATGGATCATATCAAGAGTGGGGTCCAGTATGCGTTTCAGACGCAGAACCGGATGACGCTGGTCGTGAGTGGTCCAGGTCACGCTGCAATGGAGTGTGCCATCTTCAACTCGGTGGAGCCCGGAGACTGCGTGCTGGTTGCAGTCAACGGCATCTGGGGGGAGAGAGCTGCAGAGATAGCCGGGAGGATAGGTAACGAACTGCACGCCCTTCAATCGTAATTGTAGATGTTCAACGTGGATGTTCAGTGTTTGTCATTTTTAAAAATGCATTTTTGATATGTGACAGGTGCCAAGGTGAACACGATTTGGACATCTGCAGGGAGGTACTTTGGAAATGACGAAATTGAGCAGGTACTGTGGCAGTGGCAGGCAATCGCCATAACGGAACAATAGCTAGATGTTTGAGCCATTGCTGCACTAATACCTCGTGTCATTATTACATCGATAGGCATTATCCAAATATAAGCCAGTGCTGTTCTTCCTTACACATGGAGAGTCTTCTACAGGAGTGGTGCACCCCATAGATGGCATCGGCCAACTCTGTCACAAGTGAGAACATTTACCTTGCAGTATGGAAGCAGAATATCTGCAAACTCCATGTGTCTGACATTTCCTCTAACTTCTCCCTGTTCTTTGTGGCCTTCATGTAATCTCCTCTCTTTGTGGGTAATTCTGCTTGTCTTGCACATGTACATCTTACATCTCCACTACATAATAAAGTGGTTTGCTCTCCTGCTGCCTCTCAGGTACGACTGCTTGTTCCTGGTCGACTCTGTTGCAGCCATGGGAGGTTCTCCCATCTACATGGACAAGCAAGGCATTTATATTTTATGTTAAAAGCAACACACACACACACACACATACACACACACACACGTTAGCAAAGCCAACATAGATAACTTTGGTACTTTGGTATACATGGAAGTGCCATGTACTGACATATTACTTATAAAGTATCCACACCTGTAAACACTGAATTTTAAAAAATACATGATGGATTCTGCAGATATTGACATTATGTACACTGGCTCTCAGAAGGTATTGAACGTGCCTCCAGGAACCGCACCCATCTCTTTCAGCGAGAGAGCATGGTGAGAGAACACGAGACTTCCAGATGAGACCTGCTGTTCAGACTCGTCTCCAAAAGGGTAACTTCTCTCTGTACCTCTCTCTATCAAACCAGCAACAAAATCTTCAGCAGGAAGACAAAGCCAGTGTCTTACTTTCTGGATCTGAGCTGGCTGGGAAATTATTGGGGTTGTGATGGAAAACCTGCCCGTGTGTAAGTATGTGAAGGAATGAATGTTTCACTTATATTTTGACTTTCTGAGAACCCAAAGGACACATTTCAGTCACACAGCTTTAACATCCAGTCAACAACACACTGGTGAGAAGCAGCAGTCACCTGCATACAGCCCAAAAAAAGAGACATGCTATATCCTATGAGCTAAGCTGCACCTTCTGCAAACACATCACAAATAACTGTTCCTTCTCTGTAGCTATCACCACACTGGACCTGTATCTTCATTGTACAGTCTGAGAGAGGGTCTGGCTATCCTTGCAGAGACAGTGAGAGCTTCCTCC
The DNA here is from genome assembly GCF_052324685.1 of Brachyhypopomus gauderio. NCBI lineage: Eukaryota > Metazoa > Chordata > Actinopteri > Gymnotiformes > Hypopomidae > Brachyhypopomus > Brachyhypopomus gauderio. The sequence goes on from NW_027506896.1 coordinate 158,702, forward strand.
ATCATATAATAATCCCTATAATTAAGAATGACAATATTTGGTAATATGATTGTTTAAGTAATAATAAGTAATAATTTAAGTAATAATTTAAGTAATAATACTTAGATAATCAAACTAATGTAAATATGGATTAAATATGGATATTTCTTCATTTTTACAGGGCCTTGAAAACTCATGGAAACGACATAAAGATGTGGCAGAGTACTTTCACGCAAGCCTAGAAAAGATAGGCCTGAAACTCTTTGTGGAAGAGAAGGTAGTATTATGTCGAGTGAACAAATATCACAGAAGAGCCACAATCACACATGGATTGCTAAACTGTGAGCCACGGGCTAGCGATATTACAGCATGGTTTATTTCCAGGTTTTGTTGTCTTGTGTGATAGAAAGCAAGATTGCCCACGGTTACTACAATAGTAGCTCCACCAGGATATGACTGGAGAGAGATCACAGGCTATATTATGAAGAATCACAACATTGAAATCTCCGGAGGCCTTGGTCCCTCTGTTGGCATGGTAAGGAGTTGCTTAATGGTGGTTCATCACTCCAAAACACAGGAGGACAGTTCAGATTCATCATTTACTCTTATCTTAAACCATGGGATAGATTTCATTAGTGAAATAATCTGAATAATAATAAAACATGACAAAACTTCCACTTTTTCAATACAGCTCTATGTACATTACATTTTGTTGACAATTTATTTTGTGTGTGTAGTACTGATTCATGTGCATATTTGCAGGTTCTGCGTGTGGGGCTTATGGGTTGTAACAGCAACAAGACTTACGTGGACATGATTTTAGAGGCTCTCACCGATGCCCTGAAACATTGCCACAAGAGTAAAGTGTGAACACTGAATTACACAGTGACTTACTCAAACAGATTGTTTATCTTCACAGTGAATTTGTAATATATATATATATATTAGTGGTGGGACTTTAACGCGCTAAAAAAATTAACGCATTTTAACGCATTTAACCGACGAGACACTTTTGCACCGTGGAATGTTTCTCAGTGCGCGAGTTCCGGGCATACAGATTATATGGACGCACAATAAGATGAGCATGATGGAGATGACTGAAGAGGCTACGTTGGTGGATGGGAAATTTAAATATAAGAAACTTCCAGATGGAAGTACAAACAAAAATAGTGTTATTTGCACTTTATGTAGGAAGGAGTTCGCTTATCACAGGAGCACTTCCACCCTTGTTACCACCTCAACGCAAAACATGTTGCGACTAAAGCTGGGCGTACACTGTGCGATATTTTAAATCGTGTACTCAGCTCCAGCTCAAACTGTACGACTAAATCGCAGGGAGAGTCGGCTCGTGGAGCTGCTTCAACAGTGCGATACTCTCACGAGGAGCGATTTGAATTTCAAACATGTTTGATGTTCTTGCGACGCTGCGATTTCTGATCGGGAGTTGGTCGTGAGGTATGAATCGTTCCTCGTTTACCTGTGTAAACTATACTATGCACGACACGCGATTGAGCCGAAACGAGTGAAAAATCGGCTGAAAATGGGCCAAAAATCGCACAGTGTACGCCCAGCTTAACGCGCAGGTCAGTAATGGTAACTTAGCTGCTAAATGTATTCCTAGTACGATAGGGTGACCAAACGTCCGTAATTCACATCCTGTGAGGAAACGTCCTGGTTTTTAAATTACCTTCATTGGACCATTAAGACTGGATTAAACTTTCGCGAATGGCGCGCGACTCCGCACGCGTTTATACATGATGCGTCACATTATTTGTGTTGTCCGCTCCCTGTGGTCGAAGATAAATGCTTACAAGAAGCGCTGCGAATTGCGTCAACTGATGCAAGTTACGAACTACCGTCCAGGGGTGAGTTTCCCAAAACGTTCTTAGCGCCAGGTACTTCTTAACCTCGTACGTAAGAACGTTTTGGGAACTCACCCCAGAAAGACAATGTCGAAGAAAATCCAGCAGCTGTATGATGAGGAAAGAATTAAAACAGGTTATTGTGAAGAGTGCCACAAATGTGGCTCTGACTGGGGATCACTGGACCTCTGTTAGCAACAAGAATGATCTTGGTGTGACAGCTCATATTATAGATGATGAATCTATAGATGATGAAGATCCAGTCATTTGCTTTGAGCATGCAGAAGACCACTTCTAGGCACTATGGAGATGCCTGTGGCAGAGGCCTGGGAAATTAAAGAAAGTCTACCATCTAAAATGGTATTAAAAAACATCTTCTGATTTACTTCAATTCTTCCAATATCCTGAGCAAAACTCCCTAAATTAAACAACATTTTTGGTCAGAATTTCCAATGTTCTGAACTGTTTTCTGCACACTACACATATATTGGTCTTCGTAGTAGACTGGTGGAAAAATAAACAAGATGTTGAAGTTTATGATTATGTTCATTGATTCATTCATCATTCAAACTTAAATGAATATTTCTCATGTTAAATACTGAAATGCGATTAAAATGCGATTAATTTCGATTAATTAATTACAAAGCTTCCGATTAATTCGATTAATTTTTTTTTGATCGCGTCCCACCCCTAATATATATATATATATATATATATATATATATATATATATATATATATATATATATATATATATATATATATAAACTGGCAATAAATAATAATAGCTTTAAATAAGCTAACGCCAAATTAAAATATTCTTTAAAATGTCTGATGTATTGATGTATAATTGATCTTTTTATGAATCCTACATGCAAAAAAAATTATGTATTAAAAAATGATGTATGTAATAGTGTGTGTGTGCGTGCGCGCGCCTATCTGCAGAGCATGCCCAAACGACTCTTAATTTGAAATCGCGCCTCTCTGCCTAGCCACAACAGGAAGCGCTTTTAACGTGAAAGCGCGGGTTTTAGTAACGACATTGGGAGGAATACGTCTTGGAGTTTTAGCAGCCATATTATTTCAAGCTGGGAGTTTAACAGTAACATTTGTATAAATCATGGCCTGTCGAAGAGGTGCGTTAATCGTACTAGAGGGCGTAGATAGGGCAGGCAAAACTACGCAATGTAAGAAGCTTGTCCAAGCGTTACAACAGAGCGGGCGGCCTGCTGAGATGATGAGGTTCCCAGGTAAATCATTTCACTTTAGCCAACATGAATGAAGTAGTTTCACGTCATATTTCAGACTGTACTTAATGGAAACTTTCAAAATTGCTTTAACCGTTGTTTGTCCTGGGATCGTAGTCAGGATCACCATGTCTTATTTTGTGCAAATAGATAGAACAACAAAAATAGGCCTGCTTATAAGTTCGTACCTGGAGAAAAAGAGCAACCTGGAGGATCATACCGTACATCTGCTGTTTTCTGCAAACCGCTGGGAGTTGGTGTAAGTCCGTGTTCACAGAGGATGAACAAGCCTCTCGTGATCTCTTCTACTCGTTTCTACTTTTCTTGGACCAGCTGACAACTCCAAACACTTCATGTAGCTAAATCACAGGAAAATCAGACATCACACCTTGCAGCTAGCAGAAAGGAGAACAAAAGTAGTTATGTGTCTCTTTCTGCCTTTAACTGGTGGATTTATATGAAATTTATATGGTCACCAATGTCACGTTCACCTGAGGAAGGTCAGAAGCTGTTCTAAGGTTGGATTGTACAGAAATTGCAGTTATTTTGTGAAACAAAAATGTTATAGTTTTTCTTCTTTAACATGATCATACAATAAAATTTTAAAAGATGTGAGTTAGGAAAAGTAAAAGGATAGCGCAAAGACAACAGTCACCCTGGTAGAGCGGGTGCTGCCACGGGGTCTGCAGGACTACCGGACAGGGGTGAGTTTCCCGAAACCTTAGTAGCGCTAAGTACTTCGTAACCTCGTATGAAACGTATGAGGTTAAGAAGTACTTAGCGCTACGAACGTTTCGGGAAACTCACCCCAGGACTGTAACTCCCTCCATGGACCAGTCACAGCTATTTAAAATTATTTTAAAATTAGATATTGTCCTGTACGTTTTCTCAATTTAGTAACAACACAAGATAACTGCAAGATGAAATACATTTATTAAAAAAACATTGTTCATAACAGCAAATCCATTGTCATCCAAAACTAGGTGCCAGGGGCTGACAGCCTTCTCTCCACATCCATATCTCCACACCTCTCCCCATCTCCACAGCTCTCCACCTCCACCTCTCTCTCATTTGGAGGTGTTCCAGCGCACAGTTACTGGCACCAGTCATCAACTGGCTCTGCTCATTAATAAGAACCCAGAAGTGCCTTAACAGGCATGAACTGGAGCATAGCATAGCACTGTAGGGAAGCAACTACCTTTAGTCAGCATATTAATTCAGGCCTTGTTATTGTTTAGTTATCCTGTAACCTAAAAGTAATTGTTTCTAGAGGCACCATTTGTATATGTCTAAAATATCCATTCCTTCCAGGCCATTAATGAAACAGAAGCTGGACCAGGGAGTTACCCTGGTGGTGGATCGTTATGCCTTTTCTGGAGTAGCTTTCTCCAGTGCCAAACCTGTAAGTGCCAAACAGTGCAGTTTCAGTTTGAACCAGTGTTCACATGAGCTGAAGAAAACCCCAAGTGTGTATGGGTGATGTGTGTGTGTAGGGCTTCTCCCTGGAGTGGTGTATGCAGCCAGACGTGGGGCTGCCCAAGCCAGACCTGGTGATCTTCATGCAGGTCAATCCTGCTGCTGCGGCCCAGCGAGGAGAGTTTGGCGCAGAACGCTACGAAACAAGTGCTTTCCAGCTTAAAGTCCAAGAGAACTTTGAACAGCTCAGAGAAGATCCCTCAGTCAACTGGAAGGTAAGTACTTTTTTTTTCTTTCATTACTTGTGTGACCATGTTGTCATGTAAATGTGTTTCTCTGACTCTGGTCACTTGTCCCAGGTCATCGATGCTGATGGAAGCATTGAAGAAGTACACACAAATATTAAAATGTTGTGTGAAGACGCTGTCAACTCTGCTAAGAATCTGCCGCTCGGCGAGCTCTGGAAATGAACGACCATCAAGAAATGTGTTGAAAAGGCCAAATTCTTAGAGCAGCACTCATTTCAATTGTAGCTTTACCCTGATGTAGAGGAACATCCCTTTTTATACATATGTAATTAAAAGATGAGCACATGGTCCTTATTTTTCATTATTTCTTGTACATTTTTCTTTCTTAAAATGCACTATTGAGGAAATATATAATTTTAAAATAAACCTGTGTACATGTACTTTGAACATGAAAAAACATACTGTATTACACAAGCTAACTTGGTCTGTAACCTTTTCATCTTTGCTTTCATTCAGATCTTGCTACAGACATCAATATAAGCAGTATCGAGAGCAGAGACTCAAACCTGTGCTCCCAACATCCACCAAAAAGTGAATTATGGCAAGTCTGCATTATGGTTGGAGAATAAAAGGCACCAGATCACTTGAAAATAAAGTGTTAAGCCTCAAAATGGATACAATGCAATGTGAATATACATGCAGTTAGAATCCCAGGGGCCTGTGTTGGTGACCTCTGACCTCAGGGCTCATGCAAAATGAGAAGAGCAGTCAATGTGGCTGCAGAGCAGAAAGCTGGGGCTGGCATAGGGGTGTACGCCACCGTGTGGCAGGGAGGCCTCATGGCACTGCTACTACTGCTGGCCTTCTAGTCCTTCACTGTGCCAAACGGTGCCGTTTCAATTTCAACCAGTGTTCACATGAGCTGAAGAAAACCCCAAGTATGTGTGGGTGGTGTGTGTGTGTGTAGGGCTTCTCCCTGGAGTGGTGTATGCAGCCAGACATGGGGCTGCCCAAGCCAGACCTGGTGATCTTCATGCAGGTCAATCCTGCCGCTGCGGCCCAGCGAGGAGAGTTTGGCGCAGAACGCTACGAAACAAGTGCTTTCCAGCTTCAAGTCCAAGAGAACTTTGAACAGCTCAGAGAAGATCCCTCAGTCAACTGGAAGGTAAGTACTTTTTTTTCTTTCATTCTTTCGTTACTTGTGTGACCATGTTGTCATGTAAATGTGTTTCTCTGACTCTGGTCACTTGTTCCAGATCATCGATGCTGATGGAAGCATTGAAGAAGTACACACAAATATTAAAATGTTGTGTGAAGACGCTGTCAACTCTGCTAAGAATCTGCCGCTCGGCGAGCTCTGGAAATGAACGACCATCAAGAAATGTGTTGAAAAGGCCAAATTCTTAGAGCAGCACTCATTTCAATTGTAGCTTTACCCTGATGTAGAGGAACATCCCTTTTTACACATAGATAATTAAAAGATGAACACATGGTCCTTATTTTTTATTATTTCTTGTACATTTTTATTTTTCTTAAAATGCACAATTGAGTAAATAAATAATTTTAAAATAAACCTGTGTACATATACTTTGAACATGAAAAAACATACTGTATTACACAAGCTAACTTGGTCTGTAACCTTTTCATCTTTGCTTTCATTCAGATCTTGCTACAGACATCAATATAAGCAGTATCGAGAGCAGAGACTCAAACCTGTGCTCCCAACATCCACCAAAAAGTGAATTATGGCAAGTCTGCATTATGGTTGGAGAATAAAAGGCACCAGATCACTTGAAAATAAAGTGTTAAGACTCAAAATGGATACAATGCAATGTGAATATGCACGCAATTAGAATCCCAGGGGCCTGTGTTGGTGACCTCTGACCTCACGCAAAATGAGAAGAGCAGTCATTGTGGCTGCAGAGCAGAAAGCTGGGGCTGGCGTAGGGATGTACGCCACCGTGTGGCAGGGAGGCCTCATGGCACTGCTACTACTGCTGGCCTTCTAGTCCTTCGCTCCGGGGGGATCTAGCTTTGAGCTCTGGCAGTTGAACAGCCACTCTATTCTTCGTCCTCACAAAGACAGGATCTCAAACTCCTCATCTTCAGAGTCAAAAAAGCGTTCAAGCCGGTCAGAGTCGGAAAAATCTGCAAGGGACATGACCAGGTATCAATTTCATTTAGAGCAAAATTGCTTAGACCATAAAATAAATACAAAATGAATATATTTCCAAAGACAGATCAGAACCCATGGGAATATATGGGATTACCTGGTGTGAGATTAAGGACTTCAGTATTGATTAGATGTGATGGCTGACTGTCTACCAGCTCAAACATGGGAAGCCCTCCTCTACAGCTCGACAGCTGCCAGAGAAAAGTGTTAATAACAACTAAACTGACAGGAATAATTCACAGTTTGAGAAAGAGCCACTGAATATAGACTCACTTTGCGAATATGCACACACCAGTCATCAAAGTCGTCTTCCGTCGGACAGAAGAAGCCCTGGGAGAAGAATCAGTGTTGGGTGAAGCAAGTTATTTGCCTTTTAATGTCTCTCACCCAGGGGGAAAAACATTTATAGGTTCATAAACAAGCTAAACAGATAATCAATACAAATTAACGAATCTAAACCAAACAGCTGCACCCCTGTTCTGCAGGCACTTTCAGGAGCTAGGGCCCGTGGGTCGAGTGCTACTCACGGCAGCTATGGAGGGGTCCAGTTCGCAGATGTGCATGCGGCAGGGAGGGTGCTGGCAGTGGTAGGAGTCGTCCTGAACCTGCCCGCTTTCGCACGGCTCCACCGCACACTGAGTGGTGTGGGGGTCCAGGTAAATCAGCTCCTCGCCTGTAGGTAGGAGTGTGAGTGAGGCACAGTCACGCAGCAGTCTGCAGCGTTCTGGCACCGGCACGAACGCCTCCAGCCGGTGAGCGGTGCTTACCGACAAAGCCGATGAAGTAATGTGCGCTGTTCGGTTTCCCGCCGATCACTCCTAAAGACTGAGGCATCGTGAAGCATTGCTGCGGACGACAAGCAAAAGAATCATACATCTGCAGCCCACAACAGTGCAAAATCTGTAAATAAAAACTCTTGCCAGTGACTCACCTTTAGTGTTTCGATGTACGCCTCGTTGATGTCACTGAGTCCCAGTCGGAGGGGGATGAGCAGCACCAGAGGTTTCCACAGCACGCTGCTGCTGTCCTCCACCAGCGCACACGCCCCCTCCGGACAGCCGTTCATCTCTCGGGGGGCACACGCCCCCCTCTCAAAGTCCAGCCACGGCATGCACAAGCGCTCTGCAGGGCGCCAAAACACACGAGAAACACGTGATTTTCCTCCAAACACACGTGGCTGCTGTGTGTTATGGCTATTCTTTCAACGGATTGATTAAAATTCTGCAAAGTGGACATTTTTGAGTATCAACCTAATTAGCTGGGTTATATGATATATGGGTTGACATTGCTTTCTTAGTTAGTTCATATTCTTTTTTTTAAATAAATGCCAGCTCACTGATTTCCTCAATGACCACAGTGTTATCCATGGCGACGTGAACAGCCAGCCGGCTCCATGTGTCAAACACAGCCAGTTTCCTACACGATGTTAAAACATCGTGGTAAGAACAATTTAAGCCACATGTACAAAAACACTCAAAATACAGAAAGGCTTGCTCATAAAACAGAACCTTACAGCTGTAAATACACTATGTGTGTCCTATATTTGTAAATACACTATATGTGTCCTATATTTGTAAATACACTATATGTGTCCCATATTTGTAAATACACTATATGTGTCCTATATTTGGCTGGGACAAAATAACCGAGTCATCAGTCCCATTTTCCATTATATGATCCTTCAAAACAGATCTGTGTGGGATTCTCGGCTTACTTGAGCACTTGTGCCACGGTGTTAGGCCCGTACCACTGGCCTATAGACTTGCCCTCTCCCACCCCCATCTGAGCTGGAGGAGAACGGTGGAAAGTAAGTTGTACCACATGCAATCGCCAGCCTGCCTCATAGCCACTGTCACAGCATGGCTGGGACAATGTAATAAAAAAATATGCCATTCAAGTACAGGTTGAGGTTCTACCTATTTGGTGGATGGAATAGTAGCTGTCCTTCTTGTCTATGAATGCATTCAGGATACTGGTGTACTCCTCTTTCTTCCGTTCACCTCTTACCCACCTCCAGTCTGATTTCAAAAACAAACAAATTAGGTGCTAATTTAATGTCTGCGTGGGATATGGATCTCAAATGTGACAGGAAAATATTTCGACTGAAACGAATGCAACAATTACCTAAGAAGCCACAGTGTCCTGGATGGCCCTACCTCGAGTTAAGTGTCTGCGCATCAAGGCTTCGGCGAGGATCATCTGGCCACACCGCAGCATACACCCCCAGCCCGTGTCAGACGTAGGCCCTGTGCCTCCTGTAACAGTAGGACAGCAAATTATAAGTCCACCCAGCTAGACGAATCAGTACATCTGCTTCGTGCTTATGATCTCATGCCACGTGTGACTCTCACCAATTGGCTGGAAGTTCTTTCTGTAGGTGAACCACAAACGTGAGGTAATGTCAGACAGAATATCATCCTTCTCTGTGAAACAAAGAATACATCTGAATCATACTTTAGCCTGTTAAGGGACATTACAATTCCACATCCTTATTATCTACCCGTTAGTGCGTTAAACTGTTTCCCCAGAATCCAGACGGGCTCCGACGTCTCCGGGAAATCCTCAAACTCCCCGAAGCGCAGTGTATCATATGTAAGCGTGGCTGTTCCAGGAGCAGGAGAGAGAGGGCTGTTAGTGTCACAAAGTATCTTACAGACATCCAGAAACAATAAAACACACTGACACTAACTAACATTCCTATATTCCCATCCTGACAAGCACCTAATGAGTCATGACACCCAACAGGACACAAATGTGCATCACCGCATCTGTGTGTTTGAACACACACTGTCACAGCGGACACCGTGTTACAAGCAGCTGGGTCCAAACAACCATATAAAAACTAAATCTCTCATTCCTAGATATGACATCCAGTCCATCAGATCCGTAAAGCCCAGACACCGCCGATAATATACACCGGTGAATGTTAATTTGACGAAATAGCGGCAGAAATGTAAAAAAAAATGCAAAGTAATTGTTTGCTTCGGGTATCCTTACCTGCGTCCATCCCGACAGTGACTCACCCTAACTTGATCCCCGATTTCTTCGTGAAACGTTGTTAACCAATAGCGAAAAAGTTCATTGTGTCGTGGATGAACGTGGCCTATAATATGCCATCAAATCGCCCACGTGGGCGGGGAACCGACTTTTTGTAGCCAATACAATTCCTCCAAAGCGGTGACGTCAGCTCCAGCTAGCATGGATAATGCTAAAAACATGACAGTGTCGAGTAGGAGAAGTTGTTCTTTTTCTTTGAGACGTGAACCTGCATGTTTTCCTCGTGTTGTTTTCGATTATTTGCACGATTATACATGATTTCAGTTGCGACATGTACAAAAAAACCTTGCGTGCACTGTGAACACTGTGTCCATTATTTTTCCACCGTCAGGAAAAGAAAAAAAAACCAATGTAAACAGGAAGTAAGAAGATGAGCACTTCAACGTTTCTTTGTTCGTGGACTAAATTTAATAATTATTCCACCTGTGATGCTTTCTTGCAGTTTTACTTACAATATCTAAAAAAGAAAAGAACAATTTACAAAACATATCACCTCATACCAAACCTCTCGTCCAGCTGGGCCGGTTACCTAGTTACAGTAGGAAGGCCGCAGTCTTGGTTACTGAGTCATGTAGCTAGTAGCTAACTAGCTAGCATACTGGGCACATTGCGCAAAAAACTGGTAGCACGACACTCTTAGCTACTACAATCATCTCCTTGAATATCTTGATTTCACAATAACTTTAGAGAGAAAGACACACACACACACAAGTCATTGTCGTTTAGCGTGTGTAGTTTTATAAAAGAAACGTTCCCCCTGCAGTGTCAGTGATAGCTCTAAAAAGCCAAAGTAGGTCAAGTTCCCGCGTAACAATACCATCATTGGCCACTTGGTGGCAGTGAATGGTCATTTATGAAGTAATAAAAACCATGCTGCAGTTATAACGCTGTACTCTGAAACTCTAAATATTAGATTACACATGGCTACGCAGACAGTGTATCAAACTGATGAAGAATAGCTGTTTTCCCAGTAGTTATTTAAAGACAGGTTGACATAGTTCCACTGTTAAACAACGTGATCTGGAGCATGTCCTATGGGGCTTGTTCTATTCTGTCGGACCCAGTAAAAAGGTTTTTGCAAAGTCTTTGATGATTGTGAAACCAATACTCCATTAACTGAACAACGGTCCCATGTGGATGTATTAAGTATTCAACCCTGTAATGTACCTGTGCTCTTTTTTTTACAAGTAGCAAATAGTCCTACTGTGCTCATTGTGATTCCCACAGTAACAATGAACATAATGTAAGCAGTATGTTGTTTTCTGTGGCCATTGCATGCAGTGTTGGCAGAGAGAATGAAACCTGTGCTGTGACTGCAGCATGTATGACTGCATGAGGCGACTGTTACATCATGTGTACCCAATATGTGTAATCATGTGATGGCGTTTGGTAAAAAATTCATTCTTATACATCATAGTATATGTTGTAGTGTGCATACGCACGTGCACGCGCGCACACACACACACACAATATATATATATGTATTTATCAGCATTTATTTAGAACATTCAGGGTGACATTCCAATACACACACAATAGCAATGTGTGGTTATTCACAGAATAAAATATGAAATATAAAAGAGAATAAAATAAAACCGAATGTTGTAACACAATGTGACCGACACCAATATGGGTTCGCAATCAATGTGCAAAGTTCATGAAGCAACATAAATATTACTACACGGTCATAACGGCAAAGGAAAACATCTGACCTTTCACCTTTGTGGGAGGCTCGGGACTGAGAGCTCATACTATGTTGGTAGGTTGTACATATGAAGCTTGGGAAAAATGAAGAATTCAGATGTCCTGTTTATGCCCAGGGATGGATTATTCGAGATCGACATTAAACAAGGCCTTTGCTTCCACTGTTAAGTCCTTTTAAAATATCTCACTCTGTTGATCAAAACTATCTTGACATCTATCATCACCGAGTTAAGGTGTTTCAGCCACTCTGTTAACAAGTACATGAACTCAAGCACACAGCTTGATACACAGAGACAAACAGACAAGCTCAGTGACTTGTACTGTGAATGTCCCAGTCAACTGTTAGTGCCATTTCAGTGGAATGAAAGCATCTAGGAGAAACCCCAGCCCAGTCAAGAAGTGGAAGAACACATAAACGAGCAGAGCGGGGCTTCGTTACAGTTCCACACACAAGAACTGTGTCAGGAGCTTCATGCACACAAAGCCACGGTCGGCTGGGTGGATGAAAAGCACGTGGCCACTGGAACAGTGGAGACATGCTGCCTGCTATGATGAATCACACTTCACTGGCAGATGAACAAATCTGGGTTTGGTGGACGGCAGCACAACGGCAGCTACTCAAATGCAGAAGTGCCAGCAGTAAAGTCTGGATGAGGAGGGATGATGGTGTGAGATCCTTCTACCCAGGTTATGACTTAGTTCCACTGAAAATGAATGTCAATACTCCAACATACAAACCCATTGTGGAAAGTGGCATACTATTAACTTTGTGGAAGGACCCTTCCCTGTTTCGCTGTACAAAGAGGCATCCATAAACACAGTTTGAAGAGGATCTCTAGTGACCTGCATAGAGCTCTGACCTCAACCTGAATTGGAAGGTTGATTGCGAGCCACAACGTCTTATCTAACATGGATTAGATGTATAATGGGCACATTCATTCATACTGCAAAATCTTGTGCAAGGTATTCCCAGAAGAGTGGAGGCTCCCACCACCACAGAGCCACCCCAACTTCATGTTCATATAGGTCTGATGGACAGATGACTACATTCAGTTACCCATATTGTGTACTTATGCTCTTTGTATCCTCTATGTATGACAGTACCGAACCAGCCTGAAAACACAAAGCTTCATAGAGAATGAAGCACTATGTTAAAAGGCACAGGACCCCCCCCCCCCCCACCAAAAAAACAAAAAAAAACATTCCCACGATTCACTTCTCCCTCAGCAGATAGAAGACCACAGCTTTCATGTAGTGCACACACGTGCAGGCCACCACCACCAACCAATGGGAATGGAAGCTGGGGTTCATGTTGATTACGCACTTTGTGATGTCAGCCTGAAAAGAAAAAAAAAAGAGAGATGGACGTTAAAACAAGAAAACACTGTGATGCATTAGTCCGGTTCACTGCATCTCTACCCACCAAAGCTTTGTTTAGACAACAATCTTTAGTAGACCAAATGCCATCGATGCACTCACACATATACACAGATGTGCACCTTTATCAGGGGCAAATTGCACTCGGCTAGTAGGACAGCACAGACTTTTATAAGACTTTAATAAGTAATGACTCATGGTTTTTCACTGTGCCAATAACCAGGCATGGTATGAGAATTCCTCTTTGTGGCTGCCACCTATTGGCTGCTTATGTAATGACAGCACAACATAACATGGTCTGATAAGCAAAGCGTAACTCCCAGTAAGACCCAAATAAGAAGACATAAGCCATTGGGGATGTGTAAACATTGTTAAGATATCCTTTATCATAATGACATAATGGAATTCAGCGATGTGTGTGTGCATGGTCCTTTAATAATCTCAAAGGCATTATCTGCTAAGCAGAACATACAAACAAGTATGTAAGCAGAAAAGCTCACAAACACACTCAAACACCAGTGCTCTCTTCATTCACATAACATACAGTATGTATGTTTTATGTATTAATTTCACAAACGTCTATATCCAGTGGTTATTGTCAAGCAGGTTTGTGGGTGTGCCTGCTTTATCTATAGCCAAGTCCCTAGTGGGAAACCTTGAAAAATGTAGAACTGTCAGTATAGACAATGATTCTTAGCCTATAGATTTACCTCCTGTTTGTTTAAAGTCCATTTTACCTACTGATACCTAGATCAAAGAGTCTTTACAATCCAAAGATGAGCCATTACAACACAACACAGAAGCAACTACAAAACTGATCTGTTTCTTTTCTCATTACCTTTGAACTCATCTGACATTTTTAAATACTGCAACTGAAATGGATCTGGAGTCAGTTATCCCAGTCTTCTCTCCTTTATGAATCATTATGAGGAAACCCCAATACTGAATCTACAACAGTGCTGCAGGGGAAGAAATGTTTACATAGAAAACAGACCTGTCTAGCAGGCCTTAGAGAAGGAGGAGTAAAGCCTAACTTACTGGCTACCAGGACAATACAGTTCCTGGGACATGTGCAGTCTGCATGGAGACTGATTGACAAGCTCAGTAGCACTCTAACATGTGCAGACACAGCCCGTAGTTCAGCATGGGATACCGTACACACACACACACACACACACACACACACACACACACACACACACACACACACACACACACACACACACACACACACACACACACACACACACACACACACACACACACACACACGGGTGTGTCATCTCACAGGAGCAACTGTAGATTTCAACATAAGTACTGTGTAAAAGTATACACAACAGGCTGGTCTCTTTCTGACCAGGGTTTACAAAAACAGAGGAACAGCAGAGGGGGGTTTGATGTATGATATATTCATGTTGTGAGCTCCATCCCCCAAAGAAACAAACAGCACATACAACTCAGCAGGGAAGCTGTACACTCAGTACAACACAGACAAACATTCCCATATCCCACAATGCAATGTCCAGCTAAATCAGTTATACTCACTCACTCACACTCACTCTCTCTCTCTCACACACACACACACACACACACACACACACACACACACACACACACACACACACACACACACACACACACACACACACACACACACACACACACACACACACACACACACACACTCATCTAATTGAGTATCAACAGATCTCAATGAGAGACACTAATGATACTGTTCCAGATTGTACACAAATGTACATGTGATTTGGTTGAGATGTTGAGATGGTCCTCACCCAACCTCCTCTCTTCTTTAACCACGACACGAGGCTCTTGCGGACGAACTCTCCCATGCAGTCAACGATGGTGTGCACCATGGCGGGGTTACCATGGCGAACACAGTCCACCGCTAAAGCTCCAGCAACCGCATAGAGAGACACAACCTTACCCCATGTGACCCCTGAGGGGGAGAGAGAGAGAGAGAGAGAGAGAGAGAGAGAGAGAGAGAGAGAGAGAGAGAGAGAGAGAGAAGCAGAGCTCAATCACAAAACCAACAAATCACACATATTGACATCCAAATAGATATAAAACGTGCCAGAATGTGATGTAGAGTCCCACTAATCTGCACACAGGTGTGTACATGGCTTGGAAAGAGTGTGGCAAAGGTACCGCTCACCAGCCTTACAATACATCAGCTCCTCATCCATGCTGCTTTCAGCCTTCAGCTACTAAACTGTCACACGCTGGAAGTGATGGCTTGTGTGTGTGTGTGTGTGTTTATTAGATAACAGTCAAAAGGGCTGTGAATCAGCTTAGAAGAGAAGGCAGTGGCCGTTTCCTCCACAGCTGCTGCTCCTTCTCTGTGTGACTCAGTACCAGTCAGATGCATCACAGCCAACCGCCTCACGCTGAGCAATGCTTTACACAGCCAGCCGCTTTACACAGTACAAGCAGCACAGACAGGTTTAAAATGAAGAAGTGAAAGCTATTCACTTCTCCTTTCCTTTTTACTACAGTACTCGCTATTTTAAACCTTTAAAACATGTTCTGCATGGGAAGAGGACTGAATGATATGATTATGTGGGTACAACGGTTCTATAAAGACCACAACACATGCAGACCTTTAACGTATGCACAGAAATGCACCTATTTAATACATATTTTCCATACAGCTGTGATGTGGCAAGCGACGTGAGCATCAGAAAACTGTAGTTTGTAGTTAGGACGAAAAATGTCAGAATTTCTAACAGAACTTCAACCCTGGCAGATAATAAAAGCCTAAAAATATGGTAGTCCATGTTCACCCGAGAAAGAGAAGTGTGGAGAGGAAGCAGCGCTGGACAGACGGAGTGTGAGGAGGTTACCATGCAGCATGGGAGGCTGAGATAACATGTGGTTTGGCAACCAGAAAACACCCTCAATTTCCTCTTCTACTGAGCAGAAAAAAGAACCAATCCAGGCCTGATAAGCACATGAAGACTCCACACTGTCTGTGCCTAATATATATGGTCTGATGTGGAGTTCAAGAAAACACTTTCACCATGTCACAAATCTAAACTAATCCAAACCGAACACACAACATGCACACAGGTACATTGGACCTTTTTACAGGTTAGTTTGGTGATAAGGTAAGTATGCCCTTTGTCATACTTAAGTTATAACAGTTGGCCTCTTCAATCATAGGTGACAAAATGACCTTGCCCAAGGTACACTGCTTTTGTGACTGTGAGGTTTCCTGTTAAATCATCCACAAAACAAAACAAGACGCCTTCTGTTGTGAGGCTCGAAAAGGTTTTTTGTGAACAACAGATCTGTGATGAGTCAACACTGAATCATTTTCAGAGAGACGCCAAAGTCTTTTCACTCCAGATACCAATAGAACACCTGGATTGGTACAAGCAATGGTTTATGACACAGAAGTGCCTGTCTGTAACCATACAACGGTCAGCTTCACCCGACCTGAGGAACCACTGGCACTAGTACATTAGCACTGCAGGACTTTTAAGGGTGTGTTCTGGTTTAAGAAGAAGACAAAATGATTTAGGGAAGAAAAAAATGGGGAGGGTTTCGTCATGAAATTTGATCCTTCACACTGGAAAAACAGTTCTGAAAATAGACTAGGGTTTAGCCCCTCAAGTTCCCTGTTGTGAACGGTGACATTGGGATTTCAGATGAAGTTATCCTCACTAGACCTGATAGTGCATGCAAAAGTCATGGATCACTTCTCAGATGTCCACCCAGCCTGTACACTCGGACCCTGAGGGGATGTGTTTTTTTCCCCTACGCCTGGACTTTGTTTATGCTAAAAGATCCTTTGGTGTTCTCAAAGTTCTCTAGAAGAGAGCAGTGCTTTCAGCATGTGTACATAAACGTTAAAAAAGCGTCCATTTTAACATCCCCTAAAAGGAGTAATGGTGGAATGTGCAGATCAATCACCTCTAACCCTGCATGAGGCCCAGTAAATGCACAGTGCTGTGGATTCCCAGCAAAGCTGTGGTTTCTTCACGGTCTAAGAGTTTCTTCGTCTTGTTGATAGTCACAATCATGATCACATCACAGTACCCATATGTTCCACATTATGTGATCCCACTAAAAATGTGCTGTTCTAATGAGGGGAAAAACAATATTCTGAATATGCACAGCAAACTGATACTGAATATTCATACTGATACTGAACACCACTGATTACTTTTCCATTATCAGCAAGTAAAAAAAGAATTAAAATCCCTCCTGAATGTGTAGGCAAGTTTTCTGACCAACCTGTGGAGAATATTTCTGCAGCTACAGCAAGGAAAGCATCAGAAACCACACTCTCCGACGTCACGGTGATATTCAGCTGACGAGCCACGTTGCGATACACGTTGGGCCGTAAGTATTCTAGCTCGTCACCTAGGAGACACATAACAGCATTAATGTAGGAAGAGAATTATCGCAGCACCATGACATGGCAATGTGTGTATGTGCATGTGTGTACAATTATGCAATCTTATTCTCTTTATTAATATTTCATTCCTGTATGTTCAATGCTAATTACAAAATTAAGAATTAAGGTTGTTGACTTCTGTTTCTCAGAAGTGTGTGATTAAATCTGACTCTGTCTGAAAGGGTTAAACAGGGTGATCTGAGGGTGGGAACCTCCCCAACTATCCCCAGCCAACACAGATCTGCTGGCTGATAACAACTGGAATGATCCACATTGTTACATGCTTTGTCCATACAAAGCTCTTTTTGGACAATAGGTCAAATATATCCAACCCTGTCCATTTAAAAGAAGTTGCCTTTTTAGGTAAGTCAGATTAGACTACCTCGCCATGCTGTTTAGATTCATGTGATGTCTTGGCTTACAGTATACTTGACTGTGACAGATTTTTTTTACTTAAATGTTATTGGGTACATAGAGAATGATATGAATGCATTCGTAATCCCCATGCTATGTTGGATTAAAATAAAATAAAAAAATCACAAAGTAGTAAACACCCCAGTGGGTGAGGCACTGATATGGCTGCTAAACTGTGCCGTAAGGCATTATGAAATCGACGGGTATAAAGGAATCTCCAAGAGGGCAAAGGAGGAGAGGAATGCAGGGGGTGGTTATTGCATAACCCCGTCTGAGCTTTGCTCTCCAATGCATTTTCATAGATACAAAAGCCAAAGCATTACCCTAAAACATTATTGACTGAAAATGGTCTATAGTTCAGAAGCCCTTCATAATAGACAGACTCACCAGCTTTTCGCAACAACATACTAACAGGTGCAGCAGACTATGTGCTTAAAATGTTGTAATAATAATAATGATGATACTAATATAATAATAAATAATAATAATCAAACGAATTATCATGCATTCATTAGATACAGTGGATGTGTACATCTCAATTAGAATGCCACATTTAGAAAAAAAATCTAAAGGTTTTCAACAGTACTAACTATAATTAGATTTTGTGTATAATAATAAATATAGTATTTCCAGAATACCAGATTAAGACACAAAAATCAGAAGAAAAAAGACAAAGGCAAGAAAACCAACTGTACCTAACCAGAGGAGGACAGATGAGACTTCTCCGAGTGTTCCTCCCGAAGACAGTCCATGGTCAGGCTTAGACCATCCAAATCCAACGCGACTAAGCCTGGAGTGGATGTAGTCCCTACACAACACTTTGGACTGAGAGACGAGCTCCTTGTCCGTCGGAGAGCGCTCGAACACCTCCATCACTTCTGCTGCGAACACCGACGAGCGGCGCAACACATCCATACCATTCATGAGAGGCCGTTATTTACAAACAAACGTCCACCTCCCACGCCGTGTACGGTCACGCCGCTAACTCCGCCGACACAAGCTTCCTGTCCTGTTGAGAGAGCAACCTTCTCGTAACCGATGTTCACGTATTAGTAAAAAGTTGTCAAGCACGTGCAAAAGGATCGCGACGTGTGCTGTAAATGGACCAGAACCACGCGACGCCTGCAGGCTCAGCTCACGTCCGCTTTCTTTTATCACTTACATTGAAATATTCCTTTTTTTCTTAAGATATCAACCACTCACCTCTCTTTGCCTTGTTCAGGGGCTCTTGCCACTCTGGATTAGTCTACATCTGATTTGGGTTTAGACACCAGAGACTAAATCCAAGTAAATTGCGACGCGCAACAGATAAAAAACAGCTACAAAAATTGCTTGAAGTCGGTTATCTGTGAAATGTCACCACCCGATAACTATCTCCGGTGTTTTAAAAAACTTCGACGTTACGTGCCTGTCTCCTCGCTTTCGACTCGCAGATTTGCGGGTAATATTATGACTTTTCTCCAGAATGCCGTTGGTGTTGTCAGATAGTGACTAAACTGAATCTGAGGCTGTTTCCTTCTTTGGACAACCCGCTCGCCCGGAGGACGGAGGCGGAGCGCCGAGGTGTGTCGGCCGCCCCTCACAGCGGCTCTGGCAAAGAACCAACCCACGTCCTGTATCAATTTTTAGCAATTCATTTCTAATACATTTAGCTTATTAATTAGTATTACACGTGTTCGTGTCGGTAGGAGCAGTCGAGTTTTATATGCTGCCAATTATAACTAAGGTCTTTTGCTCAGAGCAAACTAGGTCTAGTTATGAACCATCCTTATTATGAAGACTCTTAAAAGACGTTATTGAGCAGCTTTCCTAAAGTATGCCTAACAGTTTTTTTTCCATATGCATGTAACTATCAACGATATCAATACACGAATTTAAGCCGAAGGTAACTCAAAGGTGAAAAATGACAGGTTATAACTTGTGTTCCAAGATTTTTCATCAGAAGTCTTTACGGTTTGAAATTAATTAGTCCTACCCGCCCTGTGTTCAAGCAAAATATCCTCAATCTTTACCTCACTATAGACACAGTTACAGACCTAGGATTTGCTTTAACACGCTCTCTAATTACCAGTACATTTCTGACGAAAAACGCCCACGTTTCTTTAACAGATCCAAAAGCCTGGCAGATCTAACCTACAACTACCAGATGAGATCACCAGAACAGCATGAATTGGACACACTAAACAAAACTGAACAGAAACTACAAGATCGAGGCAGTTTTCGTCAACACCGTAGGCGAGAATGAGCCTGTGTGAGAAGAACTAACGACCCACAGCAGGTTCCTCTTTGTGCACAAACTGTTCAAAACGGAATGTGTGTGAAGACCTGAAGAAACACTCGAGGCCTTCAAGATTTGTAATGACTGATGATTGTCCAAAACACAGAGGGAATTTGACTTTTTCCCCCGGGTAGCGCTGAACGGTATTTCAACTGAAGTGGTAGAGTTCACCAATTATTTGGAAAACAAGCCCACGTACAGTTTGTTTCCCAAGAAAGTGTTTCTGGCGAACAGGTGTTGAGAAATTTCAGGATTTATCTTTTGCTTTGGCATTGGCTACATGCCTATAGACCTACGATTCTGTTTAGTTATAAACACATACCGATATAAGATAATGGATTATGCCTTTGCTATATAGTACATTTAATCTGATAAACAGATCTGCAGATCTGAACGTTTTTCGTTTTCAGGATCAGTGCAACCTTACAAGAACCCAGTTTACAATCTGAACTTTCCAGACTGTTGCCTTGGTAACCAGGGCAGCCTTCCACGAGGCGTATACAATGTTGTACCTATACTGAGACAAAAGAATCTGAAAATAAATGCTAAAAATATATGAGAGCATTTTATATAAACACACCTACTTCTCAAGTAGTCCAAACTATTTTGTGTGAGCTGTTGCATTGTTGCTGGGGTGCGGGGAACACGGGTTTATTGGCTCTAGGAGCCCCTGTGAGTGTTTCAGTACTCCCGTCTGTAATCACATTTACAGGGTGATCTGTATATTCAAACACTGAGCAAAAACTGCACACCAGACACCAGACCACGGCCGAGTCTTT
Source organism: Brachyhypopomus gauderio (assembly GCF_052324685.1). NCBI lineage: Eukaryota > Metazoa > Chordata > Actinopteri > Gymnotiformes > Hypopomidae > Brachyhypopomus > Brachyhypopomus gauderio. Next base: position 179,656 of record NW_027506896.1, read on the forward strand.
ATATACGGTACTGTATTCACCCAAGGACATTTTATTACTTTATGTAGCTACAATACTGCACCCTAGAGGGAAAAGTGTTTTGTGAATGTGTACAAAGAAGGAACGGAGTAAAGACCTTGAGCAAAAGCAGAATAAAATTCAATGAGCTTATAAGACTCACAAAACACATACAAACTAAAAATACTGTAAAAAAGGATGTCGAAAATTATATAGAGACGTTGGATGAATCACTACTCAAATGGAACTGTTGGTAAAAAAATCTAAATGAAGAATATGAAGACAGGAAACAGATTGGCTTGTCTTCGTATTTTGTATATCGGTTGGAATGCCATAAACATATAAACAGCGTTTCAAACAAAAACGAGTGCTGACTGCATTTGCCATGGGACCCGTATGTGGATTTAACACGTCTGAAGTGTTCCTTACGTGTGTAGCCTGTTTATTGTTGTTTTACTTCTGTACTAAAAGCAAGATATATGCACCATCTGTGCTGTATTTGTCCACCATTATCACTTATTTAAATTAGACATAAATCAATACATTGGCAACTGGAAATACTACATTATTCTTCTTCTTCTTCCCCTAATCTAAAAATAGTGTACAAAGCAAACAGCAAATAAAACTACAGTACCCAAAGGTGTCGCTCCACGGGATTACCTCACGCATGCGCATTACATCATCCCCTTTCACAAAGTCGCTGAAGCAGCTTAGGAAAGGGAGGCTCCTTCGTAAGGAATTAAAGTATAAAGATCCAGAATAGAGCTCCGTGACCGGCGTCTGGACCGGACAACAGTTCATATTCCTTTGAAACCCACAGCAGGCTTGCAGCAACTACTTCGCGAATAGACAACCAGGAAGAGGTGTGATTGAGAGAGCAGACAGGCTTTTACAGTGGTTCTGTCGGGGGCAAGGTCCAGAAAAACAAAAAAACAGGGAAAAATATCAGCGAAAAGGAAGACAACCGTCAAACCAGACGAGAAGGGCGGCTGTGGTCCAGCTTGGTGTGTCCAGCCGCCATGGCGCATCTACGGGACATTCGGAACCAGGTAATCCTGGCCGTCTTGGCTGACAGACACGTCTGTCAAGGACGGATACAGTGAAGACAGTTTAACCTGCTGCCGACCCAACACAGCCACTTTGGTTCACGGCACAAAACAAGAGTATAAAACTGTGTGTTTATAAGATTTCCATTTGGAGAAAAGGACCGCTTGTGCCAAAAATCGGTAGCCTATCCGAAGTCCATAAACGGGGCTTGACAGATACTTGGAGAAAGAGCTGACAGTTCAGAAACGTTAACCTGTAACGAACCTCATGTTCCCATAATGTCATGACACTCCTATTTTCAGAGTAATCAGTTATCACTGATCTTATCAACCGGTAATTCAGAAGATAAACAATGTATTGGAACAAAAAAAATGTAGATGTTATTTCTGATCTACATGGAAAAGAAATAGCTAATACGTATATTTATGTTAATGTCGACAGTTATATTAACTACACAGATATTTTAAAAGCTTTTCACATCTTGTTCCGAATAATGTCCGATGGTCAAGATTGTTTTTTTGTCTTCCATTGTTAAATTAGAAACAACTGATAAACGCACATCTTTCCTCTAGCAAATATGTTGTGGACCAGATAACGTCTGCATGATGTGCGCTTTCTGAGCGTGAGAAGAGCGTGATGTTGTAGTTTAGCACGCACACTTCTGCAGACCAGTGACCGTGTCCGTGTCTGGTGACAGGTGTGAGCAAGCCAGAAACCTAGCAATACTCGGCATGAATCCATCCGAAAAGTTACGCCAGTGTGCGTTACACTGTAAGTCGGGGAAAGTGAGGCTTGGATTATACTACAATATTTTTGGACTGAATGAATGTTGATTGCAGAATTCTAGCTGCCGTGGCCATCTGGTTTTTTTTTCGATTTATTTATTTTGAGAGAACACCCATGTACCCAGGCTTACATCATTGATGTCCCCAATTGCAGATGTTTTCATTACGAAGTGGAAAGAACTTTGATAATGTTTTTGATAATGAGAAAATGTTAGACACAAAAACTAAATCCCTCAATATTTAAGGACATAGTTTCACAAGTAATGTTATTTCATGTATTAACAAAAATAGTAAAAATAGACTATGCACCAAGTGACCCGTGCAATTAACAGTTTGTTCTGGACATGTGGTTTGAGGAGGAGGATGAAGAGGAAGATTCCTTATAAAACTAAACCAATGGTGCACGAACCCCTAATTTAAGAAATCAAGAATACCTAATGAAATCACTGAACAGCTGTGTGGCTATTTAGTCCATCTTGACAATATTTCATACAAATCTGTGCATCGCTACTGACTATTGAACAAACCTCAAATCAAATCCAGATGTATTCCCTACATCACTGGATAAAGTAACATACTTCTCATTCTTTTTCTATGATTTCTCAACACAGACTTATTGCCTTGTGTTTTCCATTATTTTGACACTTTCTCTAGCTTGTCATTTATCAATCTCCAACAGCTTGGCTTTTTTTCCAAGCTTTGTTCAGGCTTAATGATTATATTATTGGGTTAACCATGTAAATAGATCTTTGATATCAAAAGATCTTCACCACAAGAGGTGACACATCCGTATTACGAGCCTTGTAATGCTACAGGACTGGAATGCTAAGAAACACTAATGCTAAGAAAGGGCTAAGCATTATCCTTAGCCCTAAATTAGTGTAACGACACTGAAAGCACTTGGTGAACTTGTTGCTTGGTAACTGCTCATTTAAATCTTGAATCTGGGAACACTGCATGGCGTGGCATCACCTCCTGGACTATTGCTTGATGTATTTTTGAGCTTTTTTCTTAGAAACAGATTTGCATATTTGGGCACAAATGCTAATGAGTCTGTGTTTGTTCAGAACACTCGTTTGGATCCCGAGCAGTACTTCACCAAACTAGAGCGCATCGGCAAAGGCTCGTTTGGTGAAGTCTACAAGGGAATCAACAACTGCACGAAGGAGGTGGTGGCCATAAAGATCATCGACCTGGAGGAAGCAGAAGATGAGATCGAGGATATTCAGCAGGAGATCACTGTTCTCAGCCAGTGTGACAGTCCCTTCGTCACCAGATACTTTGGCTCCTACCTCAAGGTGTGAGCCGAAATCTCAAATTGCTATAAGCTCAGTGTCACCCTAATCTATTTAGCTGTAGTTACTGTCTCTTCATATAATTTTCTGTGTGTTAAAAGGGGTCTCTTTAAAATGACTCTACTAGCCCGTTAGTCATCAGACTGTCATTTTCTGGTTACTATATACATGATTTAGAGGAAGCTGACTTAGAACGATATTTGTGAATGCAGGGAACAAAGTTGTGGATTATTATGGAGTATCTGGGCGGGGGCTCTGCTCTAGACATGGTGAGTACTGCCTGTCATTACTGTGCGAAACATAACACAATATGAAACCAAGTTTTGGCAATAAATTGAACTACTGTTCAAAGTGTCCTGTCAAAATGGGATGAAAACCACAGGTTGAGAATCATTGGGGTGTGTGTGTGTGTGTGTGTGTGTGTGTGTGTGTGTGTGGTTAGCTGAAGGCAGGGCCCCTGGAGGAGGTCTACATTGCTACAATACTCAGAGAGATTCTAAAAGGACTGGACTACCTACACTCGGAGAGGAAGATCCACAGAGACATCAAAGGTTATGACCCCAGTAGTCTGCTTCTCTACTGGCAAAAGCCTGATGAGTCATGTTGGTGAAAACCAAAACGATCTGGAATATGTTCAGTGGTTCACCCTGCATGCATGCCATCACATTTCATTGCATATTAGCTTGAATCACAATTCTAAAGCATTTTCAAGATCACTGGACCGATGCCTGTTCTCGATTCCAACTGTATATGCATGCTGTCAAACGCTGCTGGATCAATCTTCATCCGACGAGCGGAATCCGTCTGAAAGATCACGCACCTTTCACGTCTCTGTCTGATCACATTGCATCCAACAGCTGCCAACGTGTTGCTGTCCGAGCATGGCGATGTGAAGCTAGCAGACTTCGGTGTGGCGGGCCAGCTCACGGACACGCAGATCAAGAGGAACACGTTTGTGGGGACGCCGTTCTGGATGGCGCCGGAGGTCATCAAGCAGTCCTCGTACGACTTCAAGGTACCATGTCCTCGTCTGTCTCTCACCCCGTGCTCCTCTAAGAGGTACCATGTCCTCGTCTGTCTCTCACCCCGTGCTCCTCTAAGAGGTACCATGTCCTCGTCTGTCTCTCACCCCGTACTCCTCTAAGAGGTGTCATGTCCTCGTCTGTCTCTCACCCCGTGCTCCTCTAAGAAGTGTCATGTCCTCGTCTGTCTCTCACCCCGTGCTCCTCTAAGAGGTACCATGTCCTCGTCTGTCTCTCACCCCGTGCACCTCTAAGAGGTACCATGTCCTCGTCTGTCTCTCACGCAGTGCTCCTCTAAGAGGTGTCATGTCCTCGTCTGTCTCTCACGCCGTGCTCCTCTAAGAGGTACCATGTCCTCGTCTGTCTCTCACGCCGTGCTCCTCTAAGAGGTACCATGTCCTCGTCTGTCTCTCACGCCGTGCTCCTCTAAGAGGTACCATGTCCTCGTCTGTCTCTCACGCCGTGCTCCTCTAAGAGGTACCATGTCCTCGTCTGTCTCTCACGCCGTGCTCCTCTAAGAGGTGTCATGTTCACGTCTGTCTCTCACGCCGTGCTCCTCTAAGAGGTACCATGTCCTCGTCTGTCTCTCACCCCGTGCTCCTCTAAGAGGTGTCATGTTCACGTCTGTCTCTCACCCCGTGCTCCTCTAAGAGGTACCATGTCCTCGTCTGTCTCTCACCCCGTGCTCCTCTAAGAGGTACCATGTCCTCGTCTGTCTCTCACCCCGTGCTCCTCTAAGAGGTACCATGTCCTCGTCTGTCTCTCACGCCGTGCTCCTCTAAGAGGTGTCATGTTCACGTCTGTCTCTCACGCCGTGCTCCTCTAAGAGGTACCATGTCCTCGTCTGTCTCTCACGCCGTGCTCCTCTAAGAGGTACCATGTCCTCGTCTGTCTCTCACCCCGTGCTCCTCTAAGAGGTACCATGTCCTCGTCTGTCTCTCACCCCGTGCTCCTCTAAGAGGTGTCATGTTCATGTCTACAAGTCAAGTTACAAAAGCAACATATGGTGCATGCTGTCTAACACCTCAACACTTTCTCTTCCATAATGAAAATAAGCTTAATGAAATATTTAGAAACAGACAGATGACGTGGACACCGGACAGCCTTTACTTCACTGCTCCTCCTTTTCCTGCGTCCCCAGGCAGACATCTGGTCCCTAGGTATCACCGCCATCGAGCTGGCCAAAGGAGAGCCTCCAAACGCAGACCTGCACCCCATGAGGGTTCTGTTCCTCATACCCAAGAACAGCCCCCCAACTCTGGAGGGTTCCCACAGCAAGGCCTTCAAGGAGTTTGTAGAAGCGTGTCTCAACAAAGACCCACGGTTTGTGAGTGTCCCTGTCCTTAGTGGGGGGGGAAAAGCCTCAGAGACAAACTACAAAATTGTTGAAAGCATGAAATGTTGAAAGCATGAACAGTTTGTTTGTATTGTGGGAAGCAAAGTTTCAGATGGACAGAACTGAACTAGACTAAGCACAAAGGTCTCATTTCACAAACCGGCCATTTCATTTTAGACCACTGGTGCAAGAAATCTGAACAGACATGTCATTATTAACTTTCAGCTGGCATATTGTCTCCCATTAAACAGTTAAAGGAATGGTCTAGGGCAGGGGTACTCAAATAGAAATGATGAAAAACACTTTTCAAAACAGCTCGCGGGCCAGAAATAGATGGCATGTGGCCCACGGGCCACTATTTGAGTATGGGGGGTCTATACAAAGTTATACATTTTCCATTTACTTCAAATGTATGTATGATATACTCATTGTTTTGATTTTGCATGTTGCCTTTCAGTACCAGAGTTATAAGCATAATGTTACATTATGCTAATGCTTTACACCTCAATCGGAATTAGTCCTCCGCATCTACACATCTGTGCATTTTGAGATTACACAAACACACATACACACACACACACACACACACACACGTGATCACTAGGGGGCTGTGGTACACACAACCCCACTGTTCTGGGCCACTGTGCCTTGCTCAAGGACACTTTAGTCATGGCCTACGGCCTGGGAATCGAACCCACGACTCGCAACTCTCTAGTCACAAGTCTGGTTCCCCAAGACCAGTTCGCTTTAGATATTATTTGTAAAACTGTTGACAGGCTCAGAGTAGTTCACCAATTGTCCCCCACAGAGACCCACAGCTAAGGAACTGCTAAAGCACAAATTCATCAGTCGCTACACCAAGAAAACGTCCTACCTGTCTGAGCTGATTGACCGCCGCCGCCGCTGGAGGTCCGAGGGCCATGGAGAGGAGTCCAGCTCAGACGATTCTGACACGTAAGCCACCACACACACACACACACACACACACACCTTCACACGAGCAGCTAGTGCTGTGCTAAGCCCAAAGTCACCATGCACGCATGTTTGTGTCTCAGAGACAGCGAAGAGGACAGCCGAGACCGGAGCATCGTGTGGACGTTTCCCCGCACCATAAGGTCCAGTTCTCTGAACACACAGCAGCAAGGTCTTAACCACACAGACAAGGTGGGCCCCCCCCTCGAGTCTACAGACGTCACCGTCGTCAGTCCTGTGTAAACCGACCCAACTCACCCAGCCCATGTGCTTTCTGCTGTCATTTGCTGTCGATTACAGACAGAAGTGATGAAGAGGCAGCCAAAATCATCATCGTTAACCACGCTCCTCATCCCTATCTTCAGAGAGGTACATCGATGTCACACCATATCACTCACTCCTGCGGCAGTATTGTGTGGCCAGCAGCTGCAACACACAACGTAGGGCGCATTAGAGCCTCTGTGTTCACTGACCCTGTCGGCGATGCGTGCAGGTGAAGGAGAAGAGATGTGCGAGTGGGGGTGGCGTGCGTGCCCTGGAGGAGCTGGAGAACGCGTTTAACCTGGCCGAGGAGTCCAGCCCAGGAATCTCGGACCGTCTACTCACTCATGTGATGGAGAGAGTGTGCAGGTACGAGCACCTTCCTCAACGTCTCTTTGGCCCAGAGGCGTCCAGGGTGTAGCCAGTGAGCGCTTGCTGATCGGCTGTCTTGAAATGTAACGAGCAGAATCTCGAACAGGCTTGAAAGTGTCTTATCTAAACATTCCCACACCAGGTGAGAGTTGCTGTGTGGGGTCAGGAACGAAGCCCTCAGGCCCCTGCAGAGTGCTAGATCCAGGTGGCGGTGTGATCACTGGGAGGTGAATCCTCCTTAGCCTGTGGGGCACCTCTCCAGCCACTACTGTTCATTCTTTTAGGCAGAGTGAGGCTGAACCACCCAGGTTGCAGTGTTGGAAACAGCCCTGCAGGTCAAGGTATCTGGGTTCTGGGTTCTTGTAGGATAGTTAAGGAATGAGCATGTTACGTTAATAGACCAAGGTCTTGCTATGAACAGACTTAAGAAATGTAAGACATCCATGACTTTGTAAAATATTTTATCAGGTCGTTTCATTCACACCTTGTATAAAAAAAAAATACTCTGGAGGTTCCAGCAGGGAGGTTGGTATAAATGTATTCATGCTTCAGAAGCAGATGGTCAGCTCATTTGCACCGTCTTTCCCCTGCAGGTTTAGCCTCAATGGGAACACCACACCCCCAAAGCGATGAGCTCCAATAGGCTGCTGATAGTCAATCTACAATCCATAATCAATCTACACTGCATACGCAAGAGACCTGGACCTTCCATCAAATCAAGGTCCTCCATCGTTTCGTATACTTCAGATTATTGATTGATTGTAAATAGGATTTTTTTTTTAAGTACTGTGTATTTCATAAAGTGACATGATGCTTCATATTCAGTAAAGTGCACATAAAAGATACAGGGGCAGACCCGCTGCCCCGCACACAAAAAGCAGAGTTTCAAGTCGACATTGATGAGGTCCATAAACTGAAATAACACTCAAATTAGAGCCATTATTGATTTCACTTTATTGGTTATCATTTCAACATAAATGTCATGGAGGTGACTACATGAATGTCATACAGGAGTGTAGTTCCAGCAACACGCTACAAAAGAAACAGGAGTGACTATGGAAGACATGACACAAAACAGGATCCAGTTCGGTGAGGATACAGTCAGTCTAATCTCTGCAATGTCAGAGGTAACCCAGAGCTTGAAGTCCCCTCTGTGCCTCCGTTTACGTGGTGGATGGACAGACACATACGAATGAACACAAATTCCAGTCTGTAAGTGTACCAAGCAGACTAATGGGATGAGGTGCCCCAACACTGGTTAGGGACTGGTATGGACGTGCCTACACCAAAGAGCCAGGACTCCCAGGAAGACGGGAACAATCCCTACTGTCTTGTGTTAGGGAGCAGACACTTAGTCGCCAGTACAGGTTAACACCACAAACTCTGCTACGTAACTCAGTCATGTGTGAGAGTTTCAGGTCTTTGCTTGGACCTAGTACAGCATATTCAGTCTAGCACAGACTATGATCCATGTGGCACAGAGACTGATCAAATATCCCAAATGCAAGTTAAACCCATAAGTAAACATATGACTAACCATGAGGAACAGCAACTATTCAGAAGTTCCCTGGCCTTGAGCAAGTTATTTAGCAAAACAGGTTACAGGACTGACTTGTACATCTTACTCTGACCTGTCAAAGTGAATAAATGGAGTGCTTGACCTATTGTGAACCTTCATCTCAAAAGGCTTTTGTGAGGAGCAGTACACAAACGCTGAAACCAAACAAAATCAAAAGGGCCTTCACACCCCCAACCCCCCCTAACCGCCCCAAATCCATTCACCCTTCGTTTGAGTCAGAGTGCAGGTGGGGGAAGAGCCAGTCCATCTGGATATGTGCAAGAATTTATGACAATTTGAAGTTAGACAAATCTTCTGAAAGGTGATTAAACATTAGAGATAAATAAGCTGCACTTGTACCGTAGATGCTGGCTCCCCCTTGTGGCAGAAAAAAAAAGTTTGAAAAGCAGAACCTTGGAGATGAGTCGTGCATTAATGCATCAGTAACATTTTTCCAAACAAGATTGTTAAATATTTTCTGCACAATGTCTCAATTCAGAACAAAAATATTCAATACATCTCAAATTTATCCAAGTCAAAGCAGTGTGATATGCAGCTATTAATTCAACTAATTAAAATCTATAGATCAGTCATCATATTACTGAAGGTGTACTGTCTTCATTACACTGAAGCAGAGACCACCAGGGTATGGAAGAGGAGTGTGCACGCACACACACACACACACACCAGACATCTGCCCAGTCATCTTGGGCGTCACCAAAACAATTTCATAAAGGTTAACAGCAGGGTGAGTGACTGCCATTACAACCTGATCGTCTCCCCAACATGCAGAGTTCCCGCCCACGTTACCATGGGGACGCATGTACCATCTCAGGCAGGCACACGCAGCTGTGCTGCAGAGAACTTCACATACTGCAACCCTCCAGACTCCACCCCCAAACCGCCCAGAACTGCCCTCATCAATACCAGACCAAAACACACACTGCTGCGTTTTTGATGTCAACAGCTGTCCCCCATTCAGGAAATTCATAATCGTTTAAAAACGTGCGACTGCGGTGCCGGTGAAGTCAGAGCTCCACGTTCGGAGATGGAAAGATGGGCTATTTCTCCGAAACGGGACCACAGAAAATCACAGGACAAAATACGGTAACAGTTCCAAAAACAATAACCATCTGTGGTTGTATTACTGTCGCAGAGAAGTATTCAGAGGTCACTGTAGCTTGAGCCAAATGCGCGGTATGGCACCGCCAGTAACCATCGAGTCCAACTGCTGAACCGGTCTCCATCAGCTCAGTCCGTTCAGACGGCCGCTCCCTCTGCTGACCCGAGATCTCCAAGAGATGCAACAGTCAGTTGTATATTATGTGGACGGCAGTGGCAGAAACAAGATTAAATAAAATTAAGTGGTGGAGTCCTGGCAGGCTGTAAGGCCCAGCCCCCAGCCCCAGGAGCACAGTCCCCAGATCAGTCCTCCACAGTCCCCAGATCAGTTCCCGTTCAACTCGCTGGGGCCTTTGGGTATGAGGAGGCCAACACGGCCAGCTGCACTGGCAGCACTCAAGATCACCTCCATCCATCTGTGTACACACACACACACACACACACACACACACACAAACACACACACACACAAACACAGTCACATTTCACCTTCGTTTCAGACTTGGATGTAAACGTGGGATGTATACTTCATTTTCAAACAAGCCGTACCTTTCGAAGGTATACTCGCTCTCAGCCCTGAAGTAGTACACGTGGGACTTGAACTGTAGCTTGAAGACGTACTCTTTGTGGATGCCGTCCGCGTCCGCAGGGCTGCTGACGCTGTAGCCCAGCAGTGGGAGGCTGGCCAGAGGGAAATCATCCTGAACCCAGAACACAAACACCATGAGCTCCACCACATCGACGCAACACCTCAGCTTTCATAATGGAGGCTTTGACTGTTGATGTATCTGTACTTTGAAGTATCATCAACACAGCACATTACAAGTCTGGAAGATGGGAAAATGCTATCAGAACAATAATAAAAACTGCTATAGTCATGTGCCTTACAATCATGTCTAGTGCTTGAATGACCACACACGCTATGCAATGACCTGTAGGAGGTCCAGACGCCAGCATGCAAACATCCACTGATTTTGCCATCACCATAAAGCCCCAATCAGGGCAAATCCAGCACCTCCTCTATAATATATACAGACCTGTTCACCATGGTTTTGGTTAACAGAGCTTGTCTGAACCGCCAGAGAGGCGTTGGCCAGTACCTGGTGTGTCTTGTAGAAGAACAGACAGAAGTTGGTGAAGACCACCCATAACTTCTGCCAGCCATTGCTGTTTTTGAACTTCCTCAGGAGGTAGCCAGACAGCTGGTTCTGCGGAGAGAGAGGAGTTCTATTGATCTAGAGGAACATTTGAACATCTCACGCAAAAATGTGTTTTAGGAGTTATCCAGGAGATGATCTATGATGGGTTCACTGCAGAGTCTCCTGCTTGGGTTCTCATACTACCTCCCACATCCAGCTTTTGAGCCAGATCCACTATTACTGGGACTCCCAGTAAAAGGCCATCAGATCTTTGACCTTCCAAGTCAGGATGGATTCCTCCCACGTCACAGAAAAACCCATAGATGAATCCTGGATGTTTGACCTAAGGTTACAGATTCTCAGTCTGGCAGTGGCACAGTCCTGTAGTGATGTCTGTTTGGTTTGCCCTCTGGGACACGGCGTCACTACCACTAACCAACAAGCTGGAGGGAGACTGTTCTGAGAGATAATGGACTATAGTCTCGTTGCCACATGGGTACCTGATTCATGTGCAGGTAATCTGTAAGAGAGAGGCTCTGGTTCCTGTACCAGCACACGTGTGTGATGGTGTTTGGTCTCTGGCCCTGACCAAGCAGGTAGCGAGGGGGTAGTTCTGGAGACACAGCTGGAGAGAACAGTACTGAGGGCACACGCAGGCATGCAGACGGGCAGGCAGACAGGGGGAGAGAGAGACAGTGAAATGTGGTGAGACAGAAAGAGACAAGCAGGCATGACATGGGGAGAGAGGAGTGCGTTTGCTTATTTGCGCTTGAGCCACAGAAAGGTCTAGAAATCCAGAAGAAATTCTCCAGTGCAGCAGGAATAACACTGTTAACCAAAGAGCATGTGATCTGGTGAAGAAAGAGTTTATCCATTAAATTAATTTCAAAAAGAGGTTATGGTTAACAAATTCCACAAAAAAATTGCCCAGAAATGGTGAATGACAAAGACTAAAGCTACAGACAGAACGAAGGATAAAATGAAGGTGGTTAGCCAGTCCAACAGCTACAACGGTACAAGAGAGAGTGAGAAGACAACGTGGAGATGGGAGGGAGCACGAGAGGTGGAGAACATCGCGAGGAGAGTGTTAGATCTGCTCTCAGAAGCCTCTACTAGGGGTGTGTGTGGATCTGTGAACGCTACCTCCACGGCTAGGCTGTGGTCAGTCATGGAGACACTGGTGTTACGGTGCCAGCACACGTGCATGGTTGTGTTGGCACGGTGATGGCTCTGCTTGTCCAGGGAACATCGAGAGGTGTTCACGTCATCCTCCGACTCCTGCTCCAAAGACACCTCATCAGAAGACCCTGCCGGGGCGCAGGAGGCGGAGGTGGGCAAGAAGAGAGAGGGGAGGAGAGGGGAGACAATGATCGGGAGGGCCGGGGTCTAGTTCACTCAAGCTCAGAGGTCACAAGGCTAAGGAGAGGTCACAGACAGGGAAGCACACTACATCACACAGGACTACTGTCCTTACTGTTGGAGCGGTCACACGGGCTGGGCGCCAGAAAAAGATCAGACTTCTCTTGGGACTTCTTCGCCATGTCGATCGCCATGTTAAGGTCTTCGATCCACTTATTCATCTCCACCTTCGAGCTGCAGAAAGCAAGACGTGCACAGATTACAGCAGTGGAGCGTGAGGTACAGCAGGTACGGGGGGGGGGGTGACCTCACCTGGCAGCCACCACTATGGTCCTCTGTGCAGAGTAGATGGTGAAGCAATGGGGCACTGACCACTCATTCTCGCTCTCCTCCACCTGAAACACAACCAGACAATCAAACACATGCACGCAGAACTTGAAGCGTGTGCGCTCTCACACCATCAGGTCTTCATATAGATCGTCTCATGGTTCCAGGAGACATACTGAAGCACTAAGCACAAGGACAGAGGGTTCTACGGTGGGGGACCTGCGAGACTGATGGACTGGGAGGAGCATGGAATCTCTGATGCTGCATTGGGTAGTGACTGTGTAGTCTGTGGGAGTGAAGGATTGTGGGACTGAGTTTCCTCATACTCACCGGAGCATCAAGTACAATGAGCTGCAGGAAGCAAACATGCAAGTTAGGCGACTGAAAGGGTGAGAGTTGTGGTACTGCCATACCAACTCGCACGGCACTGAGGAGAGCCCTACACAGCCCAGACCCCCCACACCTCCTCACAACATCCCAGGCCTGTTACAGTCCTAACTATATTTCGAAAAGCTCCCTTTGATTGTAAAGCTCCAAACTGTTCCATGTGGCATAGCCACATAGAAACCCAGAAACCTTACAACCCCACACCGAAAAGTCCTCGAACCTCAGCCAAAGCTCCATGTAGGCTTTCATAACTGCAGGGCACTGTGCCATAAACATGAACCCACCTCCCTGCTCATAAATCTAGACAACTTTCCCAGTTGGTCAGTGCACACGTCTCCCAACAGTGTCAGTTTTCAGATACTGAACAAACAAAGCCCAGAAATGGTTATGTGAAAGAATAAATCACTGTGTGGAGGTGTAGCTCTTTGCATTTAATGCACACAATCCCTGGCGAACGAGCCAGAGACAAAGGAAGTGAAGCTACCGAGCCCCACTAGTTGTGAACTAGATGGGTCTCGAGGTCGTTGGGGCCCACACAGCGGACTCAACCCAGCCAAACAGGGGCAAACCACAGCGGCTCGCGATAAACCCAGAAATTGAAGCTTTGAAAATTGAGAAAATGAGCTTAAAGCTACATGTGCGGAATGGGTGGAGGCCCAGGATGGAGGTGGAAGCGTGTACTCACGATCATGCCGTGTAGGGGAAGCTGCCCGTGAACTTTGAACTGGTTGGTGGCCGTGACACCTTTGCTCGTGTACAGGAGCATGTCTGAAAACTGAAGTAGGAGATGACCAGTCAGCAAAGGAAAGAGACAGGTAGAGGAGACAAAACATTTCTGGAGAACTCACCAAGAAGAACATCCTTTGCTGCAGGCCTTTCTTGGTGAGCTTGTAGAGGCAGCCTTCCCTGACGAACTCCTAATAATCAGACATGAATCAGACAACAGGGAGGAGACCACGGAGCAGCTCAACATTTAGTGCTCTGCATCATCACCCCTTGGGGGTCTGATCTGGGCTAATACAGAGGGAGGCGGACCCAGCGCTCACCCTGCCTGGAGCGGTGAGATTCTCTATGCCGATAAGGTCTCGTTGGAGCTCCGTCAGCTTCTGGAAGTTCTCCAGGCGAATGAGACTGCTCTGGAGCTGAGCGGCGATCTCAGTCACCTCCTTCAGCGCCTCTGCAGGCGATGGGAGTCGCACGCAAACACAAACACTCTTCCATGAATATGCTCAGACCTGCCAGTATTACCCAATCCACCCCCCGGTCTGCCTCACTACTAACCCCCCCCCTCCTACAGGCAGTGCGGGCGTCACCTTCGCAGTGGTGCAGGTCACTGTGCTCGGGGGAGTAGTGCTTGCACAGGCGATCCAGAATCAGCCTGTAGTGCATCAGCCTCTGGATGGGTTTGAGCAGGAAGGTGTTGAGGGGCAGGTAGCACACCTTCTGAAGCTCAAACTCCTTGTAGACAGCCTCCAGCTTCTTCACACGCTTCGTGGCCTTCTCCAGCTCAGTCAATACCTCGTCATGTTGCTGCAGGTAGCCCGTGAACCCCTGAACTCCAGATAAGCAAGACATCGTACACATCCAGACTTACTTCAGATATCCGACATCACTATTTTTTTCTTTTTCTTTTTATACACCCCTCCCACCCACTTCTTTTATAAAGGTACAGCAGACATTACTGGTCCCATGGAGAGGTTACTGCAAAGATTCTATGGGCTCAGCGCTATACACGATCTCTAAACATCAAACGTTCAGACGTTTATCCTTCACGTGAATTAATCGTGCACGTGACTCACCTTCAGGGCACACATGTTCCTCAGCATCACGTCTCCGATCCTCTGGTAATCTCCTTTCACATGAGCATTTGAACGTCCCTCCCTGGCAACGTAAAACAAACAAGTCTTTGAGGGCGTTCTCTATTTTGCTGGTGAAGTCTGTGTGGTGTGAAGCATCATTCCAGCCATGCTGAAGATGAGGAGGGCTGTGTACCACAGAGCCAGCCTCTGGTCCAGCTCTTTGAGGAAGCCTCTGTGGAACTCATAAATAGGGTCGATGTTGGAGAATAGAAGGGTCATGAGGCCCCCGGGCATCGCATTCTCTTTAATCACAGCACTGCGGAACCACTGAAGAGAAACACACGGTGTCACAAACTCTCTCACACTGAATCACACAGGAATGCCCCCCCCCCCCCCCC
Source organism: Brachyhypopomus gauderio (assembly GCF_052324685.1). Taxonomy (NCBI): domain Eukaryota; kingdom Metazoa; phylum Chordata; class Actinopteri; order Gymnotiformes; family Hypopomidae; genus Brachyhypopomus; species Brachyhypopomus gauderio. The sequence continues at coordinate 194,832 of NW_027506896.1, forward strand.
CCCACTCCGCTTCTACATAGAATGCACATGAGCCCTCTGGTGTGTGTTAGAGAGGATTGTGAACATGTGTCAGCCAGTGAGTGCTCACCACTGTGAGGACCTCCAGGTCCTTAAGGTAGGTTCTCTCAGTCATCAGGATCTCTTTAGCAATGAAGTAGGCCTTATCGGTGGGAAACCTCTGAGAAACAGACATGGACATCACACTCTGTACAAAAACACTGCCATCAGGTCTAGAACCTCCTTTACAAAATAAAAACGTAGGCATGATTGAAATGAATTAATTAAAATGACTACAGTTATTCAAGCAATATGGCACAAAAACTGAGATCAATATATATATATATATATAGTTAAATGCATGAAACATTTCATAAAAAAACAAAAAAAAAAACCCAAGGCACCATTAATGTACCAAGAGCAGTAGTAAAGGCACCAAGCCCCACCACAGAGAACATGGCAGTAATAAATTCCACAGTAACCCCAGCCTCCCTCCGGCCCTGCGAAGAGGAAGCGTGTGAAGAGGGTACCTTCCTCCGCAGCTCCTCCTCTTCCTCCAGCCTGGCCGTGCCCATCTCGTGGAGGACGGGGTTCTGCTGGGGTGAGGGCGGCTGGCCAGGCAGGCTGAGCGTGGACATCTGGAAGGAAGGGGACAGACACAGAGGACTCTGGGGGCCTGAGACAGCCAGCAAGGGACTGTCGACCGCAGGACCTGAGAGAGAGAGAGAGACAGGAGAAGAGAGAGACAGGAGAAGAGAGCGCCATGTTAACACAGGCCTGCTTGGGCATGACCCCACCAAGTGGGTGAGAGATTAAAGCTAGATGAAGAGATCTTTATTTTTTTACATAAAACATTTCTTGACACACATGGTCAACATGACTTCTGCACAACATACTGACTGTTTTTATGGCTAAAAATCCCTTGACGAACCACGTTTGCAGTCAGCCTGTTGGACACATTCTGATGGAAAACTAAATTAACCTCATGATGGTTTAAGCACATGCGATGTGGTGATGCCACCATTTTGTTTGTTGCCTGTTGTGTATGGAGCTCACTACTCAAAGCAGAGAATGTGCTGGACAAACAACAGATGAAGATATCAGATGCAGGGATTTCCAACACTGAAAGCTCTAATTTAATTACGAACTTGTGTCGTCACTGCACAGTCAACACATACAGAGGAATGGCCAATACAGAGAGAGCAGAGATGGTTTGGTCTTAACACACAAGCAGCTTTTTGGAAAAAACAATAACAGTGGAAAGAACCACCACAGAACACGAGGACAGGACAGGGCCGTCGCATGACCCGGAAGTAATTCCTGGAGAGGAGGCTTATCGGGAATGTGGTCATGCTAGCTGAACAGCAGCAGTTTAAAGTTTAACAGCAGTGTCCCCTGAGGTATGACGGGGAGGGTTGTTCTGTATTACAGCCGCTTGGCTGATGGCCTGAATAAACAGGAGAAGCAGCTCCACACTGGGAGCAGGCTGTGGTATTCACCACTGGAGACACACTCCCTCCCCACACCGAGGAGGAAACGGCTGTATTTATTACACCCTCATTCCACTGTGTTGGGAGTCTAGTGGAGGTCGGAAGTGGACGGCCATCCCCCCCCCCCCCCCTCACAACGAGCACAGTACAGAGACAAACAGGACATGGTTTCCCTCTGGGATACAAGAACCCCGCCCCCCCTAAACAGACAGACTCTTATGACCATTCTAATATTCTCAAATCTATCAGTTCATGTAAGGTGTTTGTCTCATGTCTCCTTTGAAGTTTGCACTTTTTACCTGCAACATTCACCGTTCTCTTCAAACGGCCATCGGTTTGATTCTTGTGATAGACAAAAATGAGCAGCGTGGCAAAATCCTGAAGGCCATGGGGTGAGAGAATCCAAACTGAGGGAATCAAAGAGAGTTCCAGAACAGCTCTATGCGTTTAACGTGCATTTCCAGCGTCTTAACCAAGGCGCAAATGAAGACAGCCCAGATCCAAGATCTATCCATAATGGAGCACATGACAAATCAAGCATGTAATGTGAAGTCCAGCAGCGCATACTTCTGAGCTCCTGCAGGCAGGTCCTCCGCACGCCGGGATGTCGGGCGAGAGTCATGGCACAACTCCCTGGGTTACCATGTGCTACGTCAAGCCTGTGCTGACCTGCAGGTCCTTCTGTGACTACACTACACACAGTTGGAAAAAGACAGCCACCAAACCACAGCAATGCTATGAAAAAACAACCTTTTAAAAGCACATGCTCTAAAGTAAAGGGGATTTCAGCAACTTCAGCAAATGTTTTTTAAATTCTCTTGGACAGTCGTCCGGCTCAGGAAGAACATTTGAACCATTTGAACATTGAGCCTGCAGGCTGTTCATGGGTGAAGGTATTAGTTGGTTACGCAAATGCAGATGTAAACAGCATTTAAAGACTCTTTAATCCACTATAACTGGATTGCTTGAATGCACTTCATAGATAATACAGACAAGGACTGAAAAAATGTTAAGTCTTAAAATCCCCAGGTACCCAAAAGTAAATATTTTATTTATAATAAAAAAAAAAAAAAAAAAAAAAAAAAGAAGAAATTTAACATACACGCATAAGTACACTTTCACATTAATACTCAGATTAAGTACTTGGCATTTGCATTCATTATGAGATTAGGATATATTAAGTGAAATTAAGTGGTCCGTTTCAATCAATCGATCTCAGGGAGAGGGTAGAAGCACGTGCAGGTAAGACACAGCAAGCAGGATCTGCTTTCAAAAAGCTTCCCGAGAGTCAGGTGTGCTCAGCGCCGAGCACCAGACTAATCTGCTTAAGGCAGGGTGAAACTAGGGGGCAGCGTGGGCCAGACACAGGCATCATTACAACCTGGCCTGCGTCCAGCAGGGGGCGGGGGAATGGGGAGGAGCTCTTGGCTGGAATTTGCTCTGATTAAAGAGTAAAAGGCCTCGGCTCAGGTTTCAGTTCACTAAAAAACCAAGAGTCTGCTGCTCTCTACGAATGGTTTTCACCTGCTATTCACCAGCTTATTAGCTTCATAAGTGCTTTATAAGAACTGTTATGATTGCTAACCGTGTAAGAGAAGGTCAGTGTGATCATCTTGCTTTGATCTTACCATGCGAGTAAGGGGGAAGCTTGGTGAGGAACCACGGCAAAAGCACTCAAGAAAGGAGTCAGAGTTCGTGTGAAGAGCAGCACCTCACCCACAAACCTTTGATTATTAATAGCAAAGCTAATGCTGCAGTCATGGCTTCAGAGGCACATTAAAACCCAAACAGATGCAATAGCGAACGCATCTCACATTGTAAACGTTTTACGTCTTGGACCTTCAAGGACAAATTAATTCAGGATTAAAATGTCAGATGAGCAATAGAGTTGCTAGACCTTAAACACCAAAAATAATAATGTAAAAACTGTGCTCTCAAGACCACTTACAATAACACTAAGCATGCCTTAAACACAAGTAATGCCACATTGGCATAAAATGATGAAGGGTTGGGGATATGGGAAGTCCGTGTTTGTCCAGGAGGGGGGCGCTCCGCCCTGCTAGAGGGCACCAAGTCTATTCTGTGCCCTGCCCGGGTCCAGTGGCCACCGCGTGCCCTCGCTTGTGAGAGTAGAGAGGCTTTAATGTACAGACCAAAAGGACATGCTGGGAACTGAAAGGAAGTCTGTCTTTTCACAAAATGACAATGAGAATGAAGTTGTGAACACAAAATTACAAATGCTGCAGTGTCCCTGGGGGGTGTCTGCCTTCTTTTTTACAGTGGTTTGCTTAGTTTGTAAACAGAGGGGAGCAATGGAATTGGCTCAGAATTAACATTTTTATTTCTCCTAAATTTATGCCCATGTCATTTGGAAAATTTAATATTACAAGTGGTTAATGTAGTAAACCACCATTAAGAAGTGCCAAAAAGGAGGACAACCCGGGAACACACAGCTGAACACTGTCAAAACGGCTTTCCAGGGTCTGACCGCATCACTTGTCCCCCGGCAAGGTGAACCAGTGCATGATGGGAGCAGGATGGCAGGAAACTACAAAAGAGATTTTAAAGAAAAGGAAATGACATTGCCCAAGACAAGAAGCTATGCCCACCATGCCCAGTCACATGACTCTGAATGCACCCCAGACCAGAAACCAACAGAGAAACCAGAAAGACATTAACATGATGGCGCTCAGACAACTTTGCCCCTAAAAGGCATATCGTCACACCGAACACTACAGAGCCAAATAATTGTTATTAAGTGCGGGAAACACCCCAACACTGAAGCTGGAGGAGAAATGACTCGCTGGACAAGACCATTAAAGCCCGAAACCCGTTATTAGGAAACACGCCTGGATGTGCAGGTCCAACAAACCTAGTTAAAAGTTTTTCTGTAGTGTATTGAAGTGCGTGTGTATGTATTATATTTTATACAAGTGTGTATGTGTGTGTGTGTGTGTGTGTGTGTATAAAAAATAAAAAAAAAACACACAAACTCATCTATTCGTCTATCTGAATGCTTTGTGAATCTTGGCTGTTGTGTGCAAGCTAGCAGTGGGGAAGTTGCATTCACCCCCAGCAGTGATCCTCAGAGTTACAGCACTCTGATTACACTCTCTGGTGACATCATCTGCTAGTGATGCTCACAAGTGCATCAATGCTGACTGTCTAGAAACGGTAAACGTGCAGTAAAGAAAGTCTGACAGTGATTGGCATCACAGAAACCCATCAATAAGGCGCAGCATGAGACATAACTGAACAGCAGAGGGCGATGTGGAGTGAATCCAACAATAGAACACCGGACGCTGGTGGTGGAGTCATTGCTGCCAACCCACTGACGTCAGGCTGTCCTCGGTCTGCAGGGCCCAGAGAGCTTCTGGGACGCTTGTTTCCCATGTGCCAGACCAGACGGTTTTGGTCTACAAACATGAATGCGCACGTCCATCTGACAGACAGATGAAGCGGGCTGCATTTACTTTCTGGGCTAAATCTTTGTATTGGGTGTTTAAGGCAACAGAGCAAAAATCTGTTTTGGATTTTGTGTTCTCCAACATGGTGGTGATATTTGACTTCCTGCCAAAGGATCTGCTATATTAATGTGTGGTAAAGTTCAGGTCCCTGAACTCTACAGCAATAACTGGGTTAATATTCAACACTGCCACAGGACAAGACTGGCACTTCTGAAATCTGTCAAGTTTGTGAATATTTTTGATTTCTTGACTGGAATTATACATTCTGGCATCAAGTATGATGACAGTCATACTGGCTAACAATTTATTTTAATATCCTTCAAAGTCTCCAACACAACAGTGGTGTTCAACAATCTACCAATGCTTACTACACTGGGTACTGAGGACCTGCTAGAGTAGAAAACAGATTAAAAACAGAGCACCCAAGCCAAGGAAACAGGTCAATCAAAACGTAAATCAGCAGAAAAAAGAAATTCCCAATGTCAGCATCCAAGCACGACTGTAGACCCAGAGTGCATGCTGGGACAAGCCTTCAGCTTTAACAAAGCAGACATTCAGTGAATCTGAAATCGGAGAGCGAGGAAGAGCTGGTGGCCAAGTGCACTTGGAGAATCTGAGAGAAAAAGACGAGGTGCTTCAAAGAAAAGCCCACTACATTATCAGTAATTATGGTAATTGCAAGCTGGAAAGAAGTGAGGAGTGACATTCTGGATGGGAGACGACACTCCCTTCGGCTCAGGGCCGCGCGGTCTCTGTCTAGCGTGTTAAAGTGCTGAAACCGTGGGGATGTCGGGTAGGAGTACGCCGACGCTACATCTTAAAGTGGGCGGAGCTAGATGGGTCCGTGAGGCCCAGCGCTTGGAGGTTGTGGCACTCCAGCAGGAAGCCCTCCCCGATCAGCGGGTTGCTGTAGAAGAGGTTCTGCTCCGGGGGCAGGCCAGCGTCGGAGCCCCAGTCCGAGTCCGAGTCGGAGGAGCCGTCTGCGGATCCCTCCGTGGCCGTGGGCGGGTAGCTCAGCTGCTCCAATTGCTCCACCAGGTCATTGAACTGCATGGCCGAGCTGGCGTCCGAGCGCACAGAATATGCAGGGAAGTTGACCATGGAGCTGGCCTCCGATAGGTTCTCCGAGCCCGGGAGGCGGAGCGAGGAGGAGGAGTCGGGGCAGCCGAAGTCGAGCGAGAGCGAGTCTCCCACCGAGCCCAGCGCCACGTTGTCAAGGGAACTGCACTCAGAGCGGTTGTTGGCCAGGGAGCTGGTCTCGGATCGGCCGAACGCGCTCTCTGGGAACACTCGTGCGTTCCCGTTCAGGTCACCCAGCGCAAGCGCGAACGGTGGCGTTCGCGAGGGCTCCCCATCGCCGTAGCGCTCCGCTTTTTCATCGAAGCCGTACGAGTAGGCCTCGGCCCCTCCTGCGTAGAAGGACATTTCGGTGGGGTCGTCGTCTATGAATTCCTCGCTGACCTGCAGATGGGAGCTAGCCAACGGGAACGTGGGGATTTGCCTGGCGCGCATCAGCTCCGCCTCAAAGGCCTCAGGAGTGAGGAGGCCCTTCCTGCAAGCCCCGCCTCCCTCATAGCTACTCAGCCTGCCCCGCCCACTGTCGCCCACCCCCTCACCATCCTCATTGCCATTTTGGGGGGGCCACGGACAGGAGAAACTACTCTCTACACACACAAACGAGGGGCTGCAGTCTCCTGCCGCCGGGTTACCAGGGGCACCTGGGAAGGCGGGGTTTGGTGGGGGGTTGGCCTTGATGGACTCCTTCACAGGGCTGGGTGGTCTGGCCGCCTGCTGGAAAGGCGCGATCTGCTGGGGTGGAGGCGGAGTCAGGGTCTCCATCCGCAACGGGGTGCCGGGGCCATGCAGGGAGTGGAAGGACACAGAGGCGGAGGGTGGAGGAGCCAGCTTCAGACTGTCATTGAAGGACAGACTCTGAGAGAGAGAGAAGGGGAGTCAGAACAAGCAATGAAGAGACGTACAAAAAAATATATAAAATCGGTACTTTGACTCGGCCAACAAAAACAGAAAGTGGAGGAACTTTGACCTCTCTACTGACCTGCTTAGGCACATCAGTGGCCAGTGAGCGAGTAGACATGCGAATTTTACTGTTCCTCCTGTAACACCAACAGAGAGAATCAGCCAGAAGCAAAAGGCATCGCGAGAGCCGCCTCTGGGATGGGTGAAGGAAAGGAAGGCATCACCACAACATGGCCTCACCTCTGGTAGGGTGTTCTCTTCAATCCACTCTCTCTCACATACTCCACCAACTGTTTCTGGGTCCTGCCACTGCAACAAAGTAGAACCAACCATACAACCACCTGTTCAAACCTGCTCACACAAACAGGGGAGTAAAGGACGCAGCTTAAATGCTACTTAAATCTAGAGGCTAATTAAAGCCATGCAAAAAAGGAAAAAATACTCTCAAACAAATAAACAATAGCGCACATTCATTAACTCTGGATATAGTGGAGTGCCTTAAGAAAAGTCCCAAACGCAGACTTGGACAGCAGCCATGAGTGCTGTGCCCCCCTCCCTCACATGCATGAAACATGCCCACAGCGCAGTACCTGTATCTGAAAGAGGATCCTCGCGTGAAGAGCATGGCTTTGGGCTGGGGCTGGGGCTGATCGTGCAGGCGGAAGAAGGTGTGGTGCTCCACACAGCTCTTCCAGAAGACCTTACACTGGTCCCGACTAGCCATCAGGAACTCCAGCGTGTCCTGATGAGGACCCTGGACGACGACACCAAGAAAGAGCAGAAAAGAAATTTGCCGAAAGAAACATGGGGTGCAATTTTGCACTAGTGTCCTGAAGGGTGTCGTAATGACCACCAGCATCAATACCCACATGGACCTCGGCGTGCAGCTTAATCAGAAATCTTTTCCGTTTGAAGCTCAACTTGCGAATCTTGGACCAGTTGAAAGTGTTGATCTTTGTGTTGCCCTGAGAAGGAGATTGAGAAAGTGACATTTCTCCATTCTTCAAAGTGCACACCCATCATCCCCCTCCACCACCAGTCCAGTTTAAACTGGGACAAACGCACTGCTCACCTGAAAGACCTGGAGGCCCATGTGGGCCACAGCCAGGTTGATCTTTGACCCCTCACGGTCTGCCGCAGGATGGAACCGCACGCCATACATCTCCAGCTTGCGGGCGATCTCCAGAACCTGGAAGTCCGACTCTGCTGGCGTCTGACCTCTAAGAGGAACCACAGCAGGCCAAAGGATGTAAATAGAGGAGCTGCTCAAGAGAAGATTATTTACTTTTGGATATTTTGTATATTGTAACTTGTGCTTCACACGGAAGCCAAAGTCTTTGTGATAAGCGTCTAAGAGCACAATACATAATTCAAGAGTTTTACAAGTCTGCAGTTACAGAAACCAAAATGTCACATGCAGTGTCTTTACATTTGGGATTTAATTTCATGGAAAGAACGAGAACACGGGGGGGGGGGGGGGGGGGGGGGGGGGGGGGGGGGGGGGGTTGAGGCCTCAGGCTGCTACCAGCACCACCACGCCAAGCCTACAAAGCAGATTAGCCATATTTAACCATCAAAGCATCCAGGAAACGTCCTGAAGTGCACGATTACATCCCAACGCCACACGGGCTGAGACCAGGCCCTTCCAGCAGATGAGACCTTCCGGTTATTCACACGCTGCGGGGAGTCCGATGGCTCAACACCCCGGTTTGCAGCACATTCTAATTTTGCTCATCCTTTAAGCTGGGGAAATCTCCTCAGGCCCCTCCCCCCAGTCCAGCCGTTGTGCTGCTAATAAACGGGCTTTAGGTGCCGGATTAGGGGCCCTTGGTGTAACAGAGCCGATCTGAACCTCAACCACCTCTCTCGAAGCCAAATAACACATGAACAAGAGCTGCAATGTCAGAGAGAGAGGGAGGGAGGGGGGGGAGACACAGAGGGAGAGATGATGGAATGAAGGGGAATGCAGAGACAGATGGTAGACAGATAGCAAAGTCCTGTTGAATGGGCGTAACTTTAAATGTTAAAATACTGAAATAAATTACCCCTACAAACATTAACCAATATAAAGCTGTGAATTTCTCTCCTAATGTTGACACGCACTTCACTATATCACTTCTCATTGGAAAAGTATGCGAATCCCACAGGGGAGCATTATTAACAGGTGAAAACATTTAAACCACAAATCCTCAAAGGGACACTAGGATCAAAGGATTTATCCGAAATAATAAAGGCACCGTTTCATCTCTGTCGGTTTCGCCTCTCCAATATTACCAAATTTCTCTTATCTCTTATTTTCGGATCAGAAGTGCAGGCATGCTGGCAGAAGGCTGGTTTGTCTGAGGCGTGCAGACCAACAGCTGCCTGACATTACTGCCATGTCTAAGCCTCCTCAGCGAGCTTTTCAAACAGCTTTTCGTGCATCTCCAAAGGTCAGGTCGAGGGGAACGGCAGTAACCGCTACTCTTAAATCTTCCGCACGGACACGCTCAATGCCCCGTCCACCAAACGTGCACACTTGAGTTCTCACTGGTGAGTCGCCTCTCCTCCTCTCGTGATGCAATAACTCGGGCCCAAAAAAGCAAAGGCAATGAGCAAAACAATTTTCTTGCCATGTATGTCAGATTCTGAGCAATATTTAGAACTTCAACATTCTTGTTTTGCTCAGAAACGGCACACGGCTAATGAACTAATGGAAAATTCCAGAAAGCCCTGGTAAAGAAGAACCTAATATTTTCTTAGGCTATATGGGTTGCAGCACATTCTAACTATGCTCATTTTGCCATTTTTGCTTTGCACACACGGAGGCCCCCTCCAACACATCGAATGGCCACAGGTGGGTTCGCTGCCCGAGGTTTGGAATCCTGAAAACGCACGCGGTACCTGCCATGTATCTACAAACACGAACACAACATTTCTGTAGCTGCTCGTGAGTGCAGCGAGGAAGACCAAGATGAAGGTCTTACAGGTGTCGTTGATGATGCTCCATGATCTTCTCCTGCATGTGTTCTTGCTGAGGAACCAACATGTTCAGCTTCATAAAGTCCCTGTCTGCCATATCATCGTAATCGCCGAGCTCACCTGAGAAGAGAAATATCACACATGTACAATTATGAATTCACTTTACAAAAGTGAATATGGAGATTAAATGGATTAAAATATCAGTAAATCACCATCATTCAGTGAATTATCACTCTTCACTGTGCATGACGCATTTTTTAATCCTCATACATGAGTGAACCGTGAGCAGTTTGGAGTACACGCCCCACTCTGAACCCCTGAACACGGCCGCCGGACAAACTGGACCCGACCGCTGACCGTCTTCCACATAGCTAGCTTCACTGTGCCACATAATAGGTGCTTTTCACTGGGTATTTCCGTCCATAGATAAAACGTCAAGTCAAAAACCTTCACCTAGGAGCAGAATTAACAAACTGAATGTCACCCATCTTCACACCCTACACAAAGTATCAAGCAAAGATCCAATCTCAAGATGAGTACCCCAGCCCAACACTAGTGTCGAGGTGGACTATACGTGTGGCTGCAGCTCAGCGAACAGTCCTTCAATGAATGGCAGCGCTCCTTGGCTCCTCTGGGCCAACCGGAGGCCTTTATAGGAAGAACCAGCACCAAGAGAGAAAGAGCATCTGGTTGATGCAACACCATCCAAGAGGTGAGCATGCAGCATTTCTGAACACAGGCCCGCGTGCTTCCATTACCAGCTGCACTGCGTCATTTTGATTCCGGCATCGTGTTCCAGCAGTGCAGTACCAGAGAGGACAAGGTGACCAAACCTTCTGCACGTGTGCAGACCGGCTAAACGCAGATGCCTCCATTGAAGTTCAGAAACAGTGGGCCCTCCAGCAGGTGCATCAGTCTCAAAAAAGGAACCACACCTCAAGAACAGAGATGTAGGAGAGTCACTTCAGTGCCACAGGGTAATTGAGGCTGGTGACAACCAGAACCCCCTCCCCAGTTTTCTTATAGAAGTCGCTTGGACCTTCAGACAGATCCCTCAATCCACCCTCGCCCCGTCATTAAGGCCTCACTTATCTCAGTTTACTTTAGCTGAGGAGGCTCTCCCACTCAACTCAAGGACTTCAGACAGACAAACCTGGTCAATCAGGTAGTGTTCATCTGCATAGGTGGAGTGTGCAATCCCTGGATGACCCAAAAAAACAAAACCACTTAATTGTGCACAAAGGTGAAGAGTGCCGAGGCTGTAATGTTGACCAGACACACAGGGTTGTCCTCCAATGGCTCTCAGACCTAAAACTGGTCAGTTTTAAGGTCCTCTGGCCTCAACCATGCATGAGCCTCCAGCAAACAGTTGCACCAACTTCAAAAATCCATCACCAATACCAAAGATATTGAGCGTTGGAAAACAGGTCTCCACAATCAAAATGGAAGCATAAACAAGAATGAGAAAAACAAGAATAAATCAATAAAAACTAAAAATACACAGGGGGAAAAAATGCTGAGGCCCCATGATTTCCCACTCCAACCAACATGTCCAACACCACACTCACCAACAAAGGTTGCGATTACAGAGAATGGTACGACAAAGAAAACATTTCCTTCGAGAAGAAGTTCTCTGGTGAAAATGCCTCATTGATAGCAGAATTCAGAGAACGGCCAGACCTGCTCAAGCTGATAGAAGGCCTGTTCAGTAGGAGAAATATTAAGGAAAGAGCTGCAGGCAGCATCAGCACGGAAGGCTCTCAGGGGAGGGTGTCTCATCAGGATGATTGAGGTGGAGTGGGCGTGGCTGTATTCTCCTGCTCCACCTGGATGGTGTACTTACACTGGAGCAGGTGAGATGCCAACAGGGCAGCAGTGTTCTCCGTGCAGTGGAGTCTGCCCTCCATCAGATCCCTCTTTATCTGCAGGGAGAACAGGTATCTGTAGGAACACACACACGTTAGAACTACTGCAGCATCACCAACAGGTGTAACTGTGTAGCCATGGATACATACCTGGTGAACTCTTCCTGAAGCTGGCCTGGATCGGGAGGGAAGAACTTTACTGACAACCGGAACAGCGTGTTTGTAGGTCCTGTAGTGAATCACAGAGACACGTGTACACACACAGATGCGGTCACAGCGAGAGAGCCCCTCAAACACGGGGCGGAGGGCAAGGGTCAGAATCACTGAAAACACCAAACCTGCACACACACTTACGTCGCACTTGTTTGACTACAAGCTTGGTGGGTTCCAGCCAAACCTACAACAGAAAGCAGAGCAACAGCATTAGCATCAGAGCACTGAAGCACCCCTCAGGAATTCAGGGTGCTCCAGGAAATGTGTGTTATTTCTGGACAAATCCAGATATTTGAAGTGTACACAACCACCACTGGGAAGAGCACACGTTTCATATCAGTCTGAAAGTATGTCCATGTTACACTACTGAAACACCACTTATTTTAATTACACCATTTATAAAAGCAGGACTGCCTACTGTATCGATTAAGGCATGGCTGTAACAAAGCAGTGAATGTTTGCAGCACAGCTGTGTTCCACTTGCAGGGGTCTTACGAGTGGGCGACCACAACACCAGACAGACAGACACTCTGCACTGTGGATGATGGGTCTTCTCTGAAGCACATCTGGGACTAATTGTGGAAGGAATGCACCTTTCATCACCACACCTTCCCGTCATGAGTATACACCACACACGCCCCCCACCCTAAACAGTTAACCACGGCAGTACTCAAAACATGATTCAAATAACAGAAACACTGCTGCCCCCCACCCCTCCCCAGTACATTTAATACCTAGCCTCCCTTTTGAAACTGGTTTTTCTACGAGATCGTCCTGCTCTGTGAATAATCTACATCCTTCTACACTGCAGCCCTCATAGTTAACATTCTAGATTACGCCAGTATCTCGTGACATGATTATATCCTGCCCTCACACCCGATGCTCCACGAGTCAGATTAAGTATGGCGATTGTGTATTTGCAACAGACCAGCAAACCCGGACTCCCAGGGCAGTAAAATCTCGCTCACAGGATCTACTACCCTTGCCATGTCCAATTTTTAAGGGCACGCACAAAATTCAGAGACCCAACTCAACCTTGGACTGCAGCTACTCAACTCCCTTCCAGAAGAGCCGCCTGATATGGTTCCAGTTGGCGAGGAACAACCGCAAGGCAACATTACAAATGTACACGTGTTCTGTCTCGAGGGGGATCTACATTCACTGAAAGCACTTAATATCGACCTCATTAAATCTACCATCAATGGGCCAATTGGTTTAGTTTTAGTTATATTTAACCTGGTCGGTTTCCTCCAACTATACCAATTTCACTTTTAAACCTTCATGGATCACAAACCTTTCAAGCACCTGAAATCCATTTCTCTGCTCCTTCGGTTTTTCTTGGAACAAGTCCTTTGCCAATACCAGTATCCTTCACTCCTTCGCCAATGACCAGTCCAAGTTAGATTTATTTTATTTTGTTTTTAAAGAACATCAGCTCTAAATCTTCTCTCTTCCAGATAGTTTAAAAACTAGAATCAACCGAAAGCAGAAAACACCAGAAGTCTAGTGAGATAGGACACGTTCATAAAAACGAATCTCTACCTGGAGGGCTTTCAGAAATGTAAGACTCACCACACTGGGACAATGATGAGTGGCCACTTACCCAGTTCATCTGCAGGTTCTGGAACTCCAGACCAAAATAATCACTCTCGATGAGATTGATCCTCTGGAACACTTCAGAACAGAGAGTCTGCCCATCTGCCTTTGACTGCAGAGAGTGAGACAATAAAAAAAAAAAAAGACCTGAAGTCACATTTGAGCATTCTTATGAATGACTTTCCTAGATGTATATCATGTGTCATTCTGGAAGCAATATAAACGAAACTATATTGTGTGTAAACCCTCCAGGCCTTTGTGTGAGAGTGTTGGGTTATGGGCTGGTGACAGGCTTTCGAAAGATGGCAGCTGCAGTAAACCACCTGTCAGAGAGGCCATGCTACAAGCAGACACCAGATAGCAATTCAACCATGGCCTGTGCCAGACCACACAACCCTTCAGACACAGTGCTTGCAAACAGGTAGCTGAGAAAAGCTCAGACAGAGGCCCTTTGAACCAGAATCAGGTCAACGTTCAGTAAAAGGAAAGGATTTTCCCCCAGAAATCTTGCATTTGAAAATCTCTGGGGTTTGTTTCAACGGAGTGAAGGACTAATTGCTGGGTACTGAGAACATGCAGGATTTGGGGTTTTGGATGCTGCTCAGAAACTGAGAAAATGATATGGCAGACATCTGTTAGTGATGGAAAATATATTTTTAAAACTTTAAAAAGTGGTTCAAATCGACATGGGCAGGGTAGACTTTCTTTTAAGCGACTTAACCAAAGCAGCCACTACTTATGAGATAACTGCTTTCTATCTTGGGTTAAAAAGCCAATTTCAAAATGCAAAGTAAACCTTCTCCTAAGTTGGAGCAAAGAGCACACAAGGGACACAGCAGGATAAGATCAAATATGCATATTAGATACCCAATTTAAACTTCTCAGCATGCCAAAATAATAATAAAGTGCTAATTCAGGATTTCTCTGTTCCCAAGAACAAAAGGGGAACAGAAGACCGAAGGATTTTAACTGCTTTCTTTTAACAGTTTCAACTTTGTATTGGCCGAGCAGTGTAGACGGAACAGAATACCCTTACTGGGAGGACCTGCAATACCCAGCGAGGACAGAACACGGATAAAGAACAATCTGGCCTGGGCTTGAACTGTTTGCAGACAAAACAAGGCTCGTCAGTGAGTGTGACCCCTACAGGGGGGAGGCCATCTCTGCAGGAAAGAAATTTAAACAGTTTGATATCTGCAGTAGCTTCACTGGACCACGGCAGCACAAAATCACAGGTGCACTGGACCAAGGCAACATGGGCCCACAGCTAGTGTGTAGCTCGCCTGCACCCCCAGTGGAGCGCACAGAGTTGGTTCTGGGAGGAATTTCAGCCATGTCAAACTGGGCCCGGCCCATCGACTGGACTTAGCAGGCAGTACTCAAGACACATCCCGAAAAGAACCCTGATGTAATTCAGTGCACACATACATGCCCACATGACTGCAGTGCAGTTACAAGAACGTTTTAAGCATTAAACAGATGAAGAGTCTTTGCCCACCCAGTTACCATGCCAGCCTACAGGGCATCACCATGCCAGCCTACAGGATGCCTAATGGTGTTGCTAAGGAACCCAAGTACTATTTACATGCATTCAGCTCCTTTAAATCCCCGAACACCATCTACAGACTCTTTAGCATTTAAACTTGTGGCTACATAAAACCCACTAGTAAAGGAATTCTGGAAAAATGCTTAAACATGCTACAAAGCCCATTTCGGAAGTTTTGTTTTAAAAACCCCATGCATTACAATGACGTAAAAGGTGGAGGAAATGCCTGAGAAATGAATCACACTTCACAGTTCATTAGCCTTTAGTCTCTTAAAAAAGCTCTTATAAAATACAGTACTGCTGTAAAAACCAAAACAAGCCATAAATGAGTTTCCACCAGCCACGTCGTCACCATAACTAATCAAGATGTCCGCTACTCTGTTTCATGCTAGCTGGCGCTAAGCCAGTCCCCCTGAGGTGATGACAACCCTTTCACTTGTAGCTAACAGCAGCTGATTTTCCCCCCTTCACATTTAGCTTTGCAGTGACCGTGACCTTGACACAAGTGTTAGAGTGTCGAGGGAGTTCCTCACACTATGATGCCTGCTCCTGCTTTGGGGTGGAGCTCCACTGGGGAGGAGCTCCTTTGGACAGGCACAGCGCTGATGCCCAACTAGTTTGGAAATCTCTGAAAACCAAGGAAGGTCAGGGAAGGTTTCTACTGCACACCTGGACACCATTCGAACTGTTTGCTAATCACAGAACAGGCCTTTCCAATACCAGGTGGTGGTAACGAGCCTCCGAGAAACTCAAAGCTAATTTCTCAACACTCAATGGCAGCTTCAACACAGCCGCACAGGGAACCGTGGCGTCGCCCAGATGATTACATGTACCCATGTGGATGCTAGAGAGGAGGTGGCGGGACAGGACCCGTTCAGACACGTCTCGGGATGCTCTCAGGCTGCTAGGCTGGCCTCCCCTACCAACAGTCCAAACAGTTCAACAGCTGGTAGTTCCCAATGCGCACACACACCTTAAACACAACAGATAAGAACTGTTTGCAGGTGTATGGGCGGGGTAAAACCTCAACAGCTATAAATAACACGGGGGGGGGGGGGGGGGGGGGAGTTTTTGCTATATGTTGGAAATGACTCCTGGTTATATAGGAGCATTATTTTTTCTCCATTGTTTCCTGAGCTAGGTTGACTCTTATCTTCCAAACTGGAGCACGTGGACTAGCCAGAAGGAAGTGAGGTCTTTATCTGAACGTTGACATCATCCAGCAACTTTGCCTCTCCTCTCAGAGATTAACACGCACTCACACACCCAGCTTAAGACTCTTGATATCCATTAAGAGCTACGACCGGTACATTCCTTCCACACAACCCGGTCCCTCAGGTTCATCTGGACATGGATGCGTGATCTTCCCTGAAGAGCAAAAAGTTCTTTATACGGTCATACCATACAGACAAAAAAAATAAAAAACCACAAAAGAAACAAACTTGCTGAAATTGGACCGGACGTGTTAAAATCTCTTGGTGATTGTACCTGGGCGACTACAGCTTCTATACAGACACTCCAGACAATGTGTCTAGCCACTCCAGAAATCAGGGCAATCTTAATCAGATTACGCTCGTTAAAGATAATCATTAGCATCAGCCAATAAATTCCCCAAACACGCCCGGGGACCTTTGCGACAGGGTCGTGAGGCGTGTGCTGCCTGTCCAGAGCAGACAACCGCACCAGAGGAAAGCGTCAGACACGCCAGGAGTGAATATGGACTCGTCTGGTGTCCTGCTGACCAGCCGGCCCAGCTGGCACTGCAGGGCTAGCCGAAGCAGGACTTTGTGGCCAGTCCCAGATACAGCACACCAGAAGCCTGCCACTACGTCCGTACTGAACATGGCCATGTGACAGAGAACAGCAGCTGCCCTGCAGGGGTGTGTTGAGGCCCCAAGGGCAAGTTCATGCAAATGTGAGGGGAGGGGGGCTTAGGGGGACCCAGCAGCCAATCGGCAGCTCATACCTCATCACTTCGTAAAACACAGTCCCCGTTCACAGGGCGCAGAGCTGCTCCAAACAGCCTCCAGTCAGCCCGGAGCCAAGCTCTACGGCCAGCCTGGGCCAGCTGCGTCCGAGCCAGCGGCAGCGGTCCACACGAGCGGCCCGGTGAAAGGCACGATCCGTTCCGCTTCTGCGTAGCCACATTATCTCCCACTGGGAGACGGCGAGAGTTATGATCCAACCCTCACATGGGGCTCTCCAAGCACAGCCGCCAATTTCTCCCTGTAATTGTGTCATGTGGCAGAAGCTTAGCCGACCCAGTGCGCGCGCGCGCGCGTGTGTGTGTGTGTGTGTGTGTGTGTGTGTGTGTGGGGCAGAGCTAAAGCTGGCAGGCTGGGATATGATGTGTGGGGGTGTAAATGGAGTTGTGTGTGAGATTTCCGCGATACGACTTCACACCATGTTAAACAGTGAAACAAAAAGGACCATCAGGACGTTTGTGTGACAGCAGTGACTGTGAGAACAGCGTCCTCCACCACCTCTCCCAGCTTTACCGCTGCGGCGGCTACGCAGAGCAGTGATGAGAGGG
Organism: Brachyhypopomus gauderio; assembly: GCF_052324685.1. Lineage (NCBI taxonomy): Eukaryota > Metazoa > Chordata > Actinopteri > Gymnotiformes > Hypopomidae > Brachyhypopomus > Brachyhypopomus gauderio. The sequence goes on from NW_027506896.1 coordinate 212,477, forward strand.
AAGAAGTCCAAGGAGAAGTCCAAGACGTAAGAGCAACTCCTGTGTGTGTCCAGGGAGGAGATCTGGGCAGCGTCGACCTTTCCTCCAACCATGCGGACACTGCTCCTCGCGTGACATGGCACTCTTAACACTGATCTCAGATCAGACAGACCAACACGCAGTGGCTGGAACGAGCTACTTAGTTTAAATGAATAAACTAAGTAAGAAAAATGTGAAATCCAGGTGTTGTTCTGACAGTCACAGTGACCCTAAACACTTGTGCACAAATTAGACCTTTTATTCATTATGCGCATGAGGAATGTAAAAACAAACTGTCTGTCCTCCAGGCTCCACCCCCAACTTTACCCCAGCAATGGATTCTGGGACACGGGGGAGTGCTCACCGAGACGGGCCTCGACCAGAAGACTTTGAAATTTAGGAGGCAGTGATTGAAATTCAGTGGTCTACTTTCCCAAGGAACCCTCTTTGCTAAACAACTCACCCCCAACAGAGTCTAGCATGAACAAGACACCAGTGTCCCTCCCTGCCCCGCCCCCTTCACACTCCTGTCCCGCCCCTCAGACTGGCCCCCACCCCTCCCCTTTAGGCTGTCACAGCAACTATTTACGCACATCTTCATCCAAGCAGGATGGATCCTGCCCCTCTCTCACCATGTAGCAGGCCAGGCCGGGGGACTCTGCGCACTCTCATATAGGGGGAAGGGGGGGTGAGAAGTTTGCAGGTTGCTCCTTGCTATCTGTCTGGACTGCACTGGGGAAGGACTCGAGCTGGGCTGCCATAATGGAGAGCTAGATAAAAGGAGTCCGTTTTTGCTCTGCTGCCCCAGACCCGGGCACAACAAGCCCAGCAGGGTTTTCTGCCGCGGTGTTGGAGGGGCCGGGAGCTGGACTCCACCCGGAGTTCTGGACTCACCTGGGCTCAGTGATAACAGGTATGATCGACAGCTTCAAATTTTACCGTTTGCCTTAGTTTAGGATTTGAAGCATGGATTTATTTACACACATGGTAATATTTCCTTTTTACACACCAATATATACATATGTATATTTTATCTCTTGTGACCAGTCATGAAGTTACACAATTCATGTCATTAATCAACAGGACAGCCTTTTCCATTTAATGAGAGCATTTCCAAACAGAGAAGTATATTAGCCCCATTTGAACACACAAATCCCACACACACACACACACACACACAACTAAGGCACAGAAGCGAGGGGACCCAGGGGCCTCCCAAATAGAGGCAAGCAGACCCAGGGGCCTCCCAAACAGCAGGCAACTCCCTTAGTGCCATCAGCTCTGCAATTTGTATCCATTTTTGCTTACACATGCATAAAGAAATTCCAGACTAAACGACAATCCTGTGGAGTGTGTGTGTGGGTCAGAGGTCAGCTCATCTTTCACAGCCTACGCGACAAACTAATAACATCCACTGGGGGTTTCATTTTATTTTTAAATAGGCTCCTTTCATTTTATTTTTTATTTTTTAATAGGCCCTCAGGACAAGGCAAAGCCTGCTGTCGTGTTTGCCTACAACTCCCAGCCTGCCTTTCGCTTCAAGGAGTGTCATTAAAATGTCTGTACAAACAAGGAGGGTATTCACAGGCCTGGTGAAGAGCATTTCTATGGTTTCATGTGGCGAGATAATGCGTATTCTAGCCCCTAATCCTCCCAGTTCCTGCCCCGGAACAGCCTGAAACCACCACCACAGCTGCCCACTCCCAATACTCAAGCTGGAGCTCAGTGGCGGACCGGCCGCTGTGCGCACACACTCCTTGCTAACGTGCAGCCTATTCCAGCCTCTCTCTCCTAGGCCCAAAGCACCCCCCCCCCCGCCCACAGCTATTCAGAGAAGTCCCAGCATTCCCTGCTCATCAGGGAGGAGGAGGAGGGGCTATTTTTTGCCGTTCCCTCCAGCAGAGTTTCAGCAGCCAGGCGGTTTTTTTCTCTCTTCCAGGCTTGGCGTAGCACTCAGCCGTCTAGAGATTCACATTCGCTACATTCCAGACTGACTCAGACGAGCGCCGTTCCAGCGGGTGGCGGGGTGGCAGGCCCAGGGATGGTGGCGTACGGCAGGCCAGATCAACACCAGCAGCCTCAGCACAACTCCCACCATCACAGCTGCCATCAGCTTGGCTGTTATGGCTACAGAAAGAGGGTGAGATTGAGGCCACAGATGCATAGATCCTCAACTCGGCACGGGGAATCAACAGGTCCTGTTGCTATGAAGAACATGTTCACCCAAAACACACCCCCACACACTTTCCCAGGCAGTGGACTGGGGAGTGTCGGATTATTGGATTGGTGATTAGGGAGGCCACACTGAGGCGGGGATGTGTGTGTGTGTGTGTCCTGAGCGTACATGGCACAGGAAGCCGGTATCAGCATGATAGCTTCCTCATCACTTCCTATTGGCTTTGCGACAGGAGACTCACAGGTGACAGACAGCTGACAGCACATTGGACAGCTTCACCCAAAATCAAAAGTCCATAAATGGGCAAATGGAGAGGTAAGGAGGACTCTGAGGTCACGTGACCCGAGGACAAAACGTTCACGGCCCGCTATTAAAGAGTTATGATCTACGGGAAAGGGGGAGACCCAAATGCATGCCTTTCACAGGTGTCCTGGTGGTCCACAGCCCATCTTGGGGAACACCCTCAAATCCTGTGGAAAGACAATAATCTCCCCACAAATGCCAAACACGTGAGCCAGTGGAAACATGGCACAGGCAGGCAGACAGCGCGCAGCAGACGTGAGCTGTAAATGCAGCAACAGACACGTCTCCCTGGAGGCCTGCTAAGTTTAGACGACGAGGTAAATTACAAGCCTCGCCGGCCAAGGCAGTGAGGCAGCGGAAGAGGGGGAGGGGCAGTTGCCGTGGTTTTCCGGGTGAGTGACGGGCACCAGGAGGGTCAGTGCGCTGGCGTGTCCCGCCCACGCTACATCCACCCATTTAAAATGCGTGCCGTGAGCCAATGAAACGACAACAGAACGTCCACTAGAGACCAAGTAACCCACTACGAGATGTGGAAGTCAGCCAAAGAACACACCAGCCTTCACCACACAGGCTGATGGCACAGAAAGCACAGAGGAAGGGGCAGGGGGTGGACTGCTGAATAACACTGGTGCTGCTCAGACCTTAGTGCTGCAGGAGACCCCCCTCCCCTCACAAACAGCAGCTGGATCACTGGCTACCTCAGAGGTATGACGGCTCATCTAATGACCGGACGTTCTTCTAGGAGTTTTTTGGTAGTGTCTGTGTGTGGAGATTAGATAGTCAGTTTGGAATCTTCTTTCCAAAATTGGCGAGACTCAATCTTGGCAGCATCTTGGAAACAGATGTTGAAAACATGACGACATGAGACTGGCAGCAACACACATATTGAGTGTGCCTCTCCTTGGTGTGTCAGGATGATGAGGGAACTCTAAAGCCTCCTTAGTGATGCTGTATCCTGAGAGAGTGAGTTTGAGGAGACGCTACCTAGATCGAGGGTATAGGCAGACAAGTTCATGCACCATGCAATATTTCAGGAAGGGGGGGGGGCGCGCAAGCATGTGGTTATGAAGGGAGGGGTGTGGATGCAGCTGACCCGAGTCTGCTTCAGGACCCGGGTCCTGCACAGGAGGAATGATGGCTCCTCTTCCACACTTCAGTGTGAACTCTGGCTCAAGAGAAAAGACCCGCCCTCACAAGGCACCCTCCCTGTTCCCGCTATGGAAAACTACCAACAGGCACTTCGCAGGACTACAGCACATCAGGCCTACAGAAACACCACGGATTCACTGTGCTCATTTGGAGTATTCTCCACTTGTTCTGCATACCCTACAGGCCCTGGTGGAAAAGCCAAACACTTGCTAACAGATCACTGCCCACTGCCCTCATGAGTACCCCCCAACCAGTCAGTCACGGAAACCTTTACCAATGACTTCCTCACCCCTGACCTCCCCACTCTCTCCTGCTGCAGGTTTCGCCCCCTCTCTGAGCTACAGCAGATAAGAGCAATGCAGTGGTTCTCAGACTCACACAAGGCCACATGCCCCAAGCAGTCATTAAGAAGAAAGGATTTGAGGGACAAAGCTATGTGGCAGTTGTTACCAGCAAATATCAACATAACTGTCCCGGCCTTGACTCCTGTGTGTCTACGTCCTGAAGAAGCAGACATGCTTGCAATTTCATTCAGGATCCAAGAAGCGACAGACACACTCACCTCCACCTCGTAGAACTCCTGGGCGTCGTCTAGGCCTTGGACACGGATCTGCAGGCCCTTGTTGTGACCTTTTCCCCCAGAGCCAAAGGTTGTGGTGTTGAAGCTCTGGCCAGGCTCCAGGGTACTGACGCCAGCACTGAACTGAGCCCCGAGGCGGGTGCCCGGGGTCTGCAGCGCCCGGTACGTGCCCTCAACCTCACCCATCACTGGTCGCAGACACGCCCACTCCGTCACACGTGCTCAGACACCTGCCTGCAAGAACAGGATGTCGACAATAAAAGGAAAAATGGCAATTAAAAAGTTGCATACACCATGGAAGCATACTTTTGAGAAATGTTCTATTAGCGTACTGTTGGGGATTGTAGGGTGAAGGCCTGATGGCACCTAGTGGAAACATGGACCTGGCCCATACAGGTCAGTCAGTCAATCATGTCAGGGTGATATGGACTGGGTAACGACAGACACCTCAAACTAAATGAATCTTTGCTATCGGTTTGTTTTTTAATATACTAAAGAAATGAGACCATGTCTACTTCCAGAATGGTTGTGCGCAAAGGATCCGATATCTTCCTTTAATCCTTTCCTTTAAGGAAAATCTGATTGCATAAGGTTAAATGCAATTTCCTGTTGGGCCTCAGTGCGGCTCATTCCTGCACCTGTGTGCATCAGTCATCACAAAATATGCCAATGGTGTCGAGTACCATCTAGCAGGCACATTAAGAGTGGTGGTTAAATCAAGCGTTCACTCGGGTTCTGAGGAGGTGCCGTCCTATTCTAGACGGACCTCTAATGATTTCCATCACAACATTTTTGTGGTCGGCGTTCGGCACGCCAGTGCTACCACAAAACAAGTTCTTCAAACGGCGACTGTAGCGTTACAGGGACTGCAGCACACCAACTGGGTTTGGTTCGGCTGTTAACAGGCCTCGACATTTGACCTCCGGCCTAAAGGTTTAACAGTTACCGGCTGTTTTCCTACAGGTCCTCCACATTTAATCCCCAGCCAACACCACATACACCATTTACTGTTCAGCGCAGGTTGATAATCCAACCGATATAAAAGGGTATTGAACAATTATTTTTTATTTTGCCTTCATATAAACTCTTCGCCCACAAAGACGTTTCCGCTGATTAGTCGCGTGCCTATCCCAGCTGAACCAAATGCATGTGGTTGTGCTGGTGGCACGAGCGCACTAACCAGACGGGTAAAGGGCGCCCGCACTCGGGCTCGAGCGCCCGCAAGTTCGGCTCGCGTCGTCAGCAATGGCGTGCGCAGCAGTGTACGCACGAGCTTAGACACAGCCGGTATATAACCACCGTGTTTTAAACACCCACCCGGAATCTCACATCCATAGGAAATCCCAGAATTTACATATGAACGAGGAATTGTTTTAGTTTACAACGCTCATTTTTAATAACCACTTAAATGACTACCTTCATATTAGTAAATGTGAAGTTATTGACTTTATAAATACTGAAAACACATGTCTGAGAGTAAAAATGTAATAAAAACTGAAAGCAATCCGCTCCACCCAGCTCCAGCTAGCTACGCTCAGCAAAACTTTAGTGAGCCAGTGGCGTTAACCTATTGAAAGCAGAAATCTGACTGGTTTTCTCTTTCTGTTCACATAGCCATCTTTGCTTTATTTAAGAAAATAATCAAAGCTATAAACTCTGCAACTGTGCATTAATCATCATATACTTTCCCACTAGCGTACAAAAAAGAAACCTTTTAAAAATGGTTCGGTTTCACAAAGTCTGCAAAGAGCAAAGTTTCAGAACTGAAGCAATGGACCGTCTCCCACAAACATGCGTGATCCGAAAAAGTAATAAAAAGCAACGTTTCGGCCGACAAAATCTTTCGTAAAGTTGTTTTAAAAGAAAACGTACTGATTTAACACCGCTTATCCACACGGACAAAGTAAAAGTAGGTCATACCTGGTATTTGACGCTGTGTATTTCTTCCACTCTTTCGGGAATTACGTTCCCGTGCACTTTCACGGGAGCCGCAGCCAGAGGTTGGATCCTGATTGGATGCAGCTAGGCCGAGCTTCATTCCTATTGGACTACTGCCCCTTAATGTACGGCGTCTCCTGGTTGGATACAGCTAGGCCGAGCTTCATTCCTATTGGACGACCGTCCCGTAAAGTACGTCGTCACCTGATTGGATACAGCTAGGCCGTTCTTCAAGCCTATTGGACTACCGTCCCGTAAAGTACGCGTTTCTCAATTGGTGAAGTCGCCATTCAGAACTGATTTTTGGTTGGTTTTGAAATGTTTGAATCAAGCGCAATCACAGTTTTTTTCGCAATTGCTTTGCAGCCCATTGAAGTTTTAGAGGGCAGAAAACTCACACTATATATAAATTGGAGTAAAAAAATGCTATGCATGTATGCTATTAAAATGTTTGTAACTTAGGGATTTCTTTGGGTGCTTTTTTCTGAAACCTACTTACGCAACGTAAATAGGAAAAGACATTTAGGGAAAACATCTAATGTCTTATAATGACACTGTTATCACAGTCCAGCCCTGCTTGTAAGATACAAAATACACACACCGGCCCTCATTAAATGCCACTCTGCAAGACTATTGGTGAACCGCAGACTTCATTTCCTGAAATTTTGACAGACAGGTATGGCGAAGGTAAAACACCATCAGTAATCCCTCCCAGTTCTTGATTAATGAATCTGAAATGCTGCCATCAGGTAGAACGAACAGACCTCCGAGGACCAGGGGTTAAAGACTCTTTTTTATGAGGACTGAAAGCTGCTGACTGTAAATAACGATTTAGTTCATTTAAATTTAATGTAATTGTATTTTTTGTTCTTTCAAACATTTAGTGTTTTTCGTTGACTTTTGCCTAGTATGTTCGTATTCTATGCACTGTTATTGCATTTAATGTCTGATTGATTGCTTATTGATTTATAAGAAATTTCCCATATGGAGCAACACTTCAAATAAACAAACAAACAAACAAAAAGCTATACATCATCTATGACAAGGAATTTCTGGCAAATGGTCCCTTTTCTATACAAAAGACAACTAACAGTAGTAAAAAAATAAAAATAAAAAAAGAAATAACATTAATAATAATTTAAAAAATGTAAATGTTTCACATTTTAAAAAGTAAATATATAAACTAGAGACAAGTACAAGTTTTCCACAAGACCAGCAAGGGTTTTCAATTCAAACGAGAATGCATAAATTTAAATACTCTGTACTATATTTCTTTAAGTTTTGTGATTAATTAGAGAACATCCTTTATAGACACTAGAGTAGAGTCCTGCTGGGATCAGAATGACCTCATGAGAGGCTGAAGGTCACCGCTGGAAAAGACGCGTCTTAGTGAAGCTTAGATGTAGTGGAGATGTTTGCAAAATATTGATAAATATTTAGATACACCACCAATAACATTTTAGAATTTTTCTTAAACATCTGAATAACTGTTTTATGTTAATATACTCTTTGGTGTAATTAATACACTAATATTATCATAAACTGTTTTTTTAAGACTGAGTAATAGGGAAAAAGTACATTAAAAAGTAGTGCAAAAAAGTAATACATTAAAAATATTATTGATATTAGTTTGTTTTCATGCTGTATTTTTCAAACTCTGTTGCTGTGTTGCTATCTGAAGCAGCTTGAGGTATGACAGTCCCGGTGAATGTGTCGTTTTAGCATGTGCGCCGCTGTCTGGAGGACGTGGTAGCGCTCGCGAAGGTGTCGCCTCTGCACGTGCTCACTGGAGATCTCCACCACACACGCGGCGGGGAACCAGCCACTCTTCCCGTCGTGAAGCCGTCGGCCCTCCATGTACCCTGTCACAGAAGTATCCGTGTATGTCACTCAGCTCCTGATTCGGTACCAAAGTATATTTGAGATATGAGCAGGTTGTGTATGAAAAACAACCAGCAGACACTGGTAGCACAGTCTTCCATTATGGTGGATTTACAGGTCACGATGCTTTAAAGCTGTGTAATGACCCACTGCATCAACCTATATGGCTTCCCTAGTCTTTTGAACAATGAGTATGAGTGTTTCCCATGTGTACACAGAAGAATATAGAAAGTACCGTCAGGTCTTTTCTGGAAGATGTTGACTATGTCTTCTCGCTGTAGACTGAGCTCCTCGGGTCGTTTTCCATGGTACGCTTCAATGCACCGCACCTGAGGGCAATCTGAAACAAACAAAACACACAATTTGCCTTGCTGCAATTCAGTATTGTGGATGCGTCCATTGGAAAAGTGTTTTGTAAAATATTGACAAGCCTACCCTCTAGTGGCCGATTGACGGCAGGACGGTGCTAAGAGTGGTAAACAGAGCTTGATATTCCAGCATGCATTGGCCACGATAACATTTAAAATGATGCAATGGATCAATACACAGACAGTAATTGTATTATCTTTATAGATCAGCTATTATGAGATGATTTTTAAGGATGAGAGACTGTCAGAGCAATGTCAGACTGTCACAGTTAAATAAGGGCATCTCAGTGGTAATGATGGCACTAATTACCCCACTCCTCATACACTCCCTCCTCTGTGCCCCTCTGAGTCTGCAGCACATCCAGCCAGCCGTCTCTCTCTGCTCTGACAGTGTGGGACACACAGCATTAAGACCATGGCCTGTGAAACATTTACAGCAATACAGCACAATAGGCACTGGGTAGTGGGTTTTATCCTGTTTTTTATCCTACTCACTGAGTGGAGGCTTGCAGTAAGACATGGGACGTGGTCCCTCTGTGGTTCTTTATGAGAGCGAGTTGAAAGACTCGGTTCAGATCACATCCATCCAGGTCTTCTTCCAGGTGGGCACCCTCCCGCACTTCGACCAGGGAGCGGTGAGCGTGATCCAGCACTACGTACCTGTCTGAGCTACCCTCCACAACACCACACACCGTCATAAGCATAGTTAAACATTTGTGCTCTGCCATTTAAAAGGTTAAAGAAGAATATTGGTTTAATGAACAGACACAAAGTCGTAGATATATTTTGATGTTATACAAAACGATAATCTTACATAGTTTTTAAAGTTATCAGTTAACTTTGATTACTATGATTACCAGAAAACTATGATTACTATTATGATTATGAATATTATTATTATTATTATCATCATCACCCTTTCTTTGTTGTCACCAGTAGGAGGTCATTGAAGAGAAACACATGTACAGGAGAGATTCTCTTCTGACCAAAAATGTTGTCATTCTGACAGAGCTGGAGCACGTCTCCCTCCTTCAGGAGCCAGCGAGATGATGACACCAACGGCAGAGACTGGAAACGAGAAGAGGGAGTCGCAAAACATCACGCTGGTGGAATAAACACAGAGAAAGAGAGAGAGGGAGAAGGAGAGAGAGAGGGAGAAGCAGAGAGAGAAAGTGAGGGAGAGAGGGAGAAGGAGAAAGAGTTGGAGAGAGAGAAGGAGGGATGCTAGATATTTTTCATATAGGAAGAAAACATTATTAAACTTGTTTTCACAAACATCAGAAGGTGGGCCTACCTTGCACTGAAAGTCTGTTTTGTTGGCAATGTGCACCAGTTGTTCCATCTGTTTCATTTTGCCCACTTCTCTGTTGCATTCCTCCAACACCTACACAGTGCACAGATTACTAACTGGACAGTCTGCAACAAATAGCACTTGTGTTTTTATTACCTCATCAAAAACTCTTAACAGGGGCAACACTGTGAGTTGCCCCAGAGGTGGAACAGCAGAGTGGTTACCATGGAAATCTCCCCCAGTGCTCTCTCTGCTGAAGTCTGAAGGTCTGATCCTGAGCGTGTCCTCTTTAGCACCGTCTGCAGCGGGTAAAGCATGGTATCATTTGTAGACTGGAGCACGCTGGGATATTGTCTTCACTTAGCTTCTACTTCAGAACGTTGTGGCGCCTCTCACCTCCATGAGGATTTTGAGACGAGGGATCCTTTGGAAAGGCAGGGACAGGAAAGACTCCAGGGGCAGACGGCTACAGCAGGGGTGTTCCTCCAGCCTGCTCAAGATGTCCACCACCCAAGGGTTCTCCTTCCTTGGGAGTGTAAGCATGCAAGTTAGCAATGACGTGCAAACTTCAGCACGACGTGGCGGTCGGCAGCTCTTTACCTCAGGGTGATTAGGGCCTGCTTCTGGTAAGGCATGTTGCGGATGTAATGCACATAAGCTTCAAACGGGCCAGAGGCATACTGATGCACAACAGCACAGATGGCGTCACAAAACAAACTAGAGTCCAACGTCTGCACCAACGAGCTCATGAAACTAGAAACACACAAAGCCACAGGTACACAGAGAATAATTTGCATACCACTTTGATTTATAAAAAAGCAGAGCATTATAATGTCCTTTTTGTTAATGTAATTATCAGAATTTGACTATTGTGTTGTGTTTTTGTGTGTATTAGTAAAGCTTTTCATTGCTACATGTCTGGTTGGGCACATCAGACCTGTATCTAGTGAGGAGACTCACTTTTGACTGATCTCTCTGATCTTGTGCAGACCATAAAACAACAGTTTGTGCTCTATGGATGTTATGGCTAAACTCAGTTCCTGAGAGTTCTGGAAATGGTCCACAGCTACAGTTAACCCATCAAGATACTGCTGCTCAGAGGTTACTACCTCATACAAACTCTGAAATGGAGACAGAAAAAAAATACGCACACACACACACACACACACACACACACACACACACACACACACACACACACACACACACACACACACACACACAATATTATATGTGAAATAACAATAAACAATTGGGAGTAATACAAATGTGAAAATTTGATGTCAAACCTGTCAATAAGCAATAACAATGGAGAATCATATATACCCTCCCACAATATAATACCTCCTGAAGGAGAAGCTCGTCTTTAGGGAGTTGGCTCAGGATCCCCTTGTCTCTCACAACACAACGTTCCTGCCATAAGCTCTCCAGAGGTTTCTGGGAATTATTATTGTTCAATTTAGAATCCCAATGTGTGCAGTTTCTTTTCCCATGGACCTCCAAACCAGAAGAGGGCAGCATAGCAGCAGGCAAATGTTCATATTTTACTGTCTTGGCTGTGTGCTCTTTAAGTAGTTGAGTTTCTACGTTGACTGATTTGTTGTGTAGCACGGCTGCTCTTTCAGGGTTCTCTGTTGGGCTTATTTGGCTTTTGTCTGCGGTGGTATGTGCTTTGCTCCGAGATGGAAACAAACAGAGTCCTATTCCTGGACCCTTCCTCTGCTCACTGGCTGTCTGAGTGATACTTTTTGAGAGTATGAGCTTGACCAAGTCCTTGGTAGTTTGGGGTTTCTTAATATCAACGTTTCTATCTTGGTCTTCACCTGACAATAATCTACACAGCTCACTCCTTAAGTTCTCTAGGATAACAGACTCAGCTTCTGGGTGCTCCGGCTGTTCCTGAGTTGTCGGTGTGTCTTTTACACGTGCTCTCAGAGCTGGAACAGACTTGGACGCACGCTGCTCCTGGACAGAACTACTTACAGAAGTCAAACCTCCTGAGGGGGCGAGAAATGCAAACGCAGAGAAACAGCACATGATGAACCTCGCAATGGTATTGGCCTTCAAAAAAAGACGAGACAGTTGTTATGTGCATCTGCTCATTACCCAGCTGCTGGGCCTCTCTCGGTGTGAGGGAGCAGTAGACACCCTGTGCTGATACGTCAGGATCCGTGTAAGAGGCATCACAGTCAGCAATCCGCTCTACTGAAACAATAGAACAGAATACTGTATCAGTGTTGCTTGCTTGGTCAGAAAACAGAGCTGCTTCTCATTAAAGGGAACCGGGTTGTGCTTCCCCTCTATTTCCACCTGCTTCAACTTCATTTGAAGGTCAACTGATTAATATTATATGATATGATTTATTTATTTTATATAAAATTTAGTACAGAAAGCCTTAAACTCTGCATGACTCTAGGATGTCCTGGTTTGACCAGTGAAATATGTGTGTGTGTGTGTGTGTGTGTGTGTGTGTGTGTGTGTGTGTGTGTGTGTGCGTTCATATTTAGAATTGGATAAGACTAAGAACAATTATAATAGTTCAGTGACTCCCCTGGCAGGATGTTTGTGTGTAATTAGATTTTTTTCCAGACTTCATTGCTGACTTCCCCCATAAATTCTCAGCCAATTAGAAAATTCTGGTTGGTCACGTAAATACAGAGTATCATTCATTCACAGCCTGGAAAAGCTGGGAAGTGCTGGTATCCACATAGCCAGGTATGCACGATATCACTATCTTCATGCATGATGTTCTCTGGACATGGAAGTCTATATACATATAGTATAGTATATAATATAGGAACATACAGCATATCATATAGGAAAAAATAGTATAGTATATAATAGAAACATATAGTATATGCTATAGGAAATGTAGTATAGTAAACAATATAGGGGCATATAAATATAGTTTATAATAGAGGAACATATAGTATTCATTTCTTTTTCTGTTTGCCAAAATTTGAAATGGTGAGTCATGAATTGCATTTAAGAAACAGTTGATAGCTGAAGTTGTGGCTGATAACACAAATTGGATACAAATTCTCACTTCAGCTTAAAAAGCATATACATCAGTACAATCTCAGCTCAAAAGGCATATACTTCAGTACAATTTTAGTTCATTCAAACAGTCATAGATACCCAATATTCGACATCAATGAAATTTTTAATAAACCTTTTTGAAAATTAATGTGTAATATCTTTGCTAACTGAACACTAATTGGATATTTCACTATTGTGTAATACAAGTAATTTAAATGGTAATTTGATGGTACACTGACATTAATGGTATGACACTAGTGTCTCACCATTCGTTATGAAGATCCGCCATGGCTCTCTGGGTAGGGGTCTCGGTGGTAGAGGGATACTGGGAGGGACCCGTCTGGGCTTCTCATGCTGTGTGATCTCATGAACACTATTCCCTTTGTCTACACGGTGCCTGCTGTCTTCTATGTTGATGTGAACATGTACAGCATCGCTACTGTTCTTACACTGTGCATCATGGGTTAGCTTACATCTACTGCCAAGACGACCCAGACAAGTACAGGAAAGGAAACCTGAGCCACGTCCACTGGAATCACCCACTAGGAGGAATAATAAGACATATAACAATTATTATTTACATTAAGCAAAGCAGAATGGATGTATTTGTCTATTTGTGCATAGGTGTCTGCACATCAAATAGTTAACACAAATCTGATCTGACGTACTTGAGACGGTCTGTCCAGATAAAGAGGCAGGACTGGAGATGTTTACATGATCAGGGCCGACAGGGTGGGACAGGGTGTCTGCTAGGGGGAGACGCCTGCATAGACGAGGCTTAGGGACTGGCTTGGTCTGAACTGGGGATTCCAGACACTGCGGCTGGACGGCAGGGGTTGAGTTCTTGTTGACTGTGTGCGATGGCTTTCGTCTGCTGGGATTAGTCCGATGCCTCGTCTCTTCCAGATTGAGGATGCCTGCTGCTCCGGGCTGCCTGCCTCCAGTGAGCTGGGGTTTAGGAGGCAAGCTGGGTTTTGTATTGTTGCCATCTCTACCCATACTTATGTGGGGAGGTCCCTGTGGGATCAACATAAACTGCACAATTAACATATAACTTAAAATCTGGGCCTGACTATGAAAAACATATTTATTAAATGAATGGGGAATGAATATGAGATTTCAGGTCCTCAGTTCAAAACAACGCAAAACAAAGTATTTAATAAATTGACATATCAAAATTGCCATTCATATACTGTTATTCTTTTAAGTATATCATTAACTTAATTATCCTTGTGATGCATCTGAGAGACAGAAGACATCAGACTAGTGCAGTCTCTCTCCTAAGTGCAGTCACTTTCCTAAAACATCCATCAGATAAGGTCTTATTTACGCAAGCTTCAGGAAAGTGAAGTCTGACACTTAATTCCCAGCTGAATCAATTAGAGTCTCGCTACATAGTGTGGGTGGGTGGAGTGTCTGCCTGTGCACCAACCAAGAGGTTTCAGCTGGTTGGTTTTCTCTCGTTTGAAACGGAGCAAATGTAACCAACATCTGCTTTACACAAGAAGGGAACCAGGGAAGAGACCTCCAGGAGGAGGTCACAATGAAGAAAAAGGGGGAGGATTAGAACTATTAGTAAGGAGAAGAATAAAGTTTCAGGCGTGGTTGAGAGAAAAGCAGGGATGAAATTGATAGAGGTGATGCCAGCTAGGTAAACCAGACAGGTAGAGGAATAGATGAAGATGCAGCTGACATACACGAGGAAGGCGGAGGTTAAGATTAGGCTGTATGAAGGGAGAAAAAATACTGTAAGATGTGTGAAAGTGCTCAAAACAGTTTTGTTACTAGTCTACTAGTCTGGAGAGGGTGTGCAGGGTAAGCACTAGAATGGTGGATGAGGCAGGTGATCTGTGGGTTCAATGTTTACTGGAGAACCATGTAGGGTGGTGTCAACATAAGGGTATTAATGTTCTCTTGCTGGAGTTCAACACTGCCATGTTGAAGGAGTGAATGAAACACAGACTGAACAGACAACCATTCGTACCCCAATGAATCCAGTGACAACGATAGAGCAGAACGCCCTCAGGGCAGATCAGTCAGTGGGACCTTCTGTTAAGGTGATTAATTTGGTAGGCCAGGGGAGGTGAACCAGCTGCCTTAGTAGAAAGATGAGGCTGTATCAGCAAACACTAACACTTCCATAGAGTCAGCATCCTGGTAAAGATGTCACAATTCTATGATACAAGAAGGACCATGATCAGCGAGGAGTGGTTCAAGACTAGGGTAATGACCAATCAACCTAACATGCACATCTTTGGACTGTGGGAGGAAACCGGAGTACCAGGAGAAAACCCGCACAGGGAGAACATGCAAACACCACACAGAGCGGACCGCACCGGGAATCAAACCCAGACCACCTCTCTGCGAGGCACCTCCACGCCACCATGCCCTTGTAGATCCTATGAGATCTCCTCTCCATCTTAATGTCGTACAATTACTCTACACCCCAACCAAACCTGCATCCTGTCTCTACCCACTCAGACACCACAACCAGTGGTTAGGGTATGATGTCAGTATATCTATCACTGAACTTTATCACCCTGCAAATATTGGGAGTCCTTTCATGTGCAGAAGGCTGAGACAGAGCATCATGTCCTTGCATGCAGTTGCTGCCAACATGAGGACAAGAATGAAGACATTCCTCTTACAGGAAGCATGCCAATTCATAACAGAGCCTGAGGGGACCTTCTAAAAATCCCCCTTGTGAAAACCCCATCAGTTGTGGCAGAATGCACATGCAGCTGGATATCCCAGGAATGAGATCAAGGACTTCCCTGCCTCTGCACATCTGCACACGTAATTATTGATACAGCTATATCTCTGGAGCTACATCTGTTCTACATCTACATCGGAAAAGTCCTCCTGTCTATATATATAGAGAGAAATTGTAGTAAAGTACACAAAGATTCCAGAGAAACAGGACATTTCAGACGTTTCAACACTTTGATGAAGGACCTCTGTCCTGTCTCCATGTATCATACCTCAGTATTTTAACTAAGTATACAGCAGTTACTTACCTCGAATCTTCTTCAGATTTATATACATATAGTGTGTGTGTGTGTGTGTGTGTGTGTGTGTGTGTGTGTGTGTGTGTGAGAGAGAGAGAGAGAGAGAGAGAGAGAGAGAGAGAGAGAGAGAGAGAGAGAGAGAGAGAGAGAGAGAGAAGAACATTATCTTATCCAGAGTAACTTACAAAGTGCTTTGCCATCTGTTCCCAGAATACATCCTAGACAGTACTGTAAATAGGTCAGAATTCAAGATACCCTTGAACCCTTGAAGACTACTACTACACTACAGGGATCAATGCCATTACCTAGTATTTCAATTAAACATAGACTAAAACTTAAACAATAGGAATTAAAAGTGGCACCTTGAAGAGCAAATAACCATAGACATAAATAAACATACAATGTAAAGTACAAAGACAACCAGTGCTATTGGCGGTGTTAGTTGTCATTTAAGTACTCAACAAACAGGTGGGTCTTCAGTTTACTTTTGAAGACCACAAGAGACTCTGCAGTCCGAACAGCTAGTGATCGTTCCACCATCTCTGAGCCAGGACAGAGAATTTTTGAGGTTTTGAGGTTTGTCTTCCATGAGACTTTAAGCATGGCATCTATGCAGTGACGTACATTTATACAAAACATCTATACTTCTCTGGAAACTTTGTGTATTTCACTGCACCTGGATGAAAACATCAGTATCTACTATCTCCATCAGTACACCACACAGGGCTCCTGAAGATAATATACAGTAGCATTGCTTGTGAATCCAGCCTCAGACAGGAAGCTTTGTTAAATCAACTGCTAGAAGACACAACAGATGGAAGATGTTGTGCAGACCACAGACAGCAGCCTTGCTAAAGTCCCAGTCCCAGTTTTTCCACAATAGGGCAAAGAAGCCACATATATGACAAAGCCTATGCACAATTATAGTTATGACAAAAAAATCGTACAGCATCGTTTGAATAGATAGTAAAAGTTCTTATAATAGTTGTAGAAATGTTAAATGACAACAAGCACTTGCATGGCTGAGTTCACTACGATATTGGTGACTTTTGTTTACTTGTTTCTTTCACCTCTTTAACTATATGCTTTTATTAAGAAGATTCAGATTTAGAAACAACCTAAAACATTTCCTACTCACCTCAGTTCTGACACACCAACTTTCTCCTTAGGATGGAGGATTTGGTCAATGATTTGTCCACTTGTCCAGACTTCAGACCAACACCCACAGGCGCTGGAACTCAGTTATGCCCCGAGAACACGAGAGACAGCAGAGCCCCGACAGCAGTCCAATCACATTTGAGGAAAGCAGAGACAGAGATCAGATCTGTTTCGTCTTGTTGGGTTGGCACTGGGCCAAGATTCAGTGATGTCTGTACTGAAAATGCTGTTCTTCAAGCCTCTTCCTGAACAATCCTTTTCCAGGAAAATGTATCATGTCAAGTCAGTATCTTTCAAACTTCATTTGCTACTACAGCATTTAAGGGTTATAAACCGCTTCAAATTTTGAATTAATATCAAATCATTAGATTATCAAGCATTCTGTGAAATCAAGCTGAATTGATGACAGATTATCACGTAAGCATTTTAGTATTAAAAGTAAAGGGCATGCTATCAAACAACATAAAAAGAAGCATGATTCTTATATTTAATTAATTAAATTTATATAATTTAATTATATGATTGTTATATTATTATTATATTATTATATATATTATTTATATGATTCCTATATTTATACTTTCTATCAAATAAAGGTAGCTTTATGCTAACTGCCCCAGACAGATACTTCAAAAAATTGCAAATAATTTATAATTATATATATATATATATATATAGGATTCCTGAAATATGATATATGATATATGATATATATATCCCGCCTCGGGGTGATATATGAATTATTATATAATTATTTCATACATCATATATGTAATTCTTGAATATCCACAGTCAAATAAAATGGATATATAATGTATATATATATATATATATATATATATATATATATATATATATATATATATATATATATATATATATATATATATATTATAAATACATACAGGTATTATTTGACTGTGGATATTCAGGAATTACATTATGGAAAGAAATGATAATAGGAATAAAATGCTAATTACTGTCAGCAGGTGTAGGTACACACAACATGGAGACCTTGGAAATACCCGTCTCTGTTACATTTTTAAAATATTTATGCAATTATGTAACACCTCTGTGCTGCTTTTTTGGGTCAAATTTATGATGTCACAGAAACAATTTGTGAAACTTTACACCACTTCGTACATTTTGTAGCTGCTTTGTAACTTTTTGAAATATTCACAAGGGAAACCCCAATAGACTCAGAGTGTAATTATTGATTTAATAAAGTTGTTTCTTAAAGTTATTCTAGTTAAATTTTGTAAATATGAACAATGGCATATTAACTACGTGGTGCATTGGAATTTGGTTAAAAATAGAACAGCAAACATGTCAAGGCAGCACCTAAGCCAGTTAATTAGGACTTAGCCCCATCTGGTGGACGTCAGCTAGCCTAAGGAGCTACTGAGACAAAAAGGGAAATCGAACATGCAGAAGGAAATGACAACTGACGACAGAAGTTACACATAATGTTTACTGGCAAGCAATAATTACTGCTGTATTTCCAAACAAATGATACAACAGAGATAATGTGAGATGGATAACAAGAAACAGAGAGAGAACTTCTGCAATCTGGAGTCTAAACACATCCTGAGTTAGATTTCTCAGGAAGATGATATAGTGAACATAGAATTTGGTACTTGTCATCTTATATATATTGATGGGACACTTTAAGAACAACACATTGGCCAAAGTTTTGCACACTTCAATGGAATATGGGCACTAACAATAACAATAATAATGCAGACTCAGAGGAAAAGTAAATTCCCAAAATTCTGTTTCAGCTGCAATTACAGCAATTAAATATTTTTACGTGTATCATATTTTTATACATATTTTTAAATGTATTATTGAATAGTGCAAACAACAACATAAAAAGCCTCACTGGGGGAAAATAGGATGAAGAATGGAGACATGAAGATGGTGAAATACATCTTAAACAAAAAATAACCATTTCATGAACAAGACATTGAGACAATTAAACAGTTTTAAACAGAAACCCTAAATCTAATATTTTAAAATAATAAGGCTGTGGAGACATGCATAGCATCCTGGGAGTCACCACACTCTTCTGTTCTCAACCCGAACCTGCTGGTGTCTGCTATCCCCTTTACAGGATCAGTATGGAGCAGGTGGGTCCTTACGGACGACAGTCTGACATCCCACCTGGGATGAGGACCATCCCACCTAGACCCTCCGTCATGAGGCCGCGACCCTCTCACGGTGGCCTCAGCTTGGGGCAGCAGCACATACTGTGGCGTGGGTTTCTGCAGTCACGCTCACATCCCAGCTGAGAGTGTCTGTCCTTGGCAGCATGAGTCATGAGTCTCATTTCTGGGGAGCACTGGTGTCACTCTGGTGGCTTCTGGAGAGCTGGACCAATGCAGACAGTGGCAGACTGGATGTTGTATTCAGTTCATCGTCACTCCGGGTTGAGGTAGTAGGCAATGACCCTGTCACTTCTGTCCTGTGTCTGTGAAAGGATGGTGCCAATACCCTTGTTACCAGCATCCATGTGCACGTGAACTTGCCACTGCCCTTGTAAACGCCAGCAAGGGGGTCTCACAGAACCAAGCGTGCAGAGCCAAGAATGCTCACTCAGCCTTCCCATCAGCCAATGGAACACAGCGCCCATTGCCATGAGCCGGTAGAATGGTGCGACTATATTGACAAACCCCACACGACATTGGTAGCATGAATCCAACCCCAACAAGCTCTGTGGATCACTGCCGCTCTGAGACATGTCTCGCCACTGCACTGTGTCCACCTTTCCTGGGTCTGTGTCCACCTTTCCTGGGTCTGTGTCCATTTGGCACATGTCTCAGGAAGCACATGCACTTCTGGAAGGGGTTGCACTTTCTTTGCTGACTAAATACCCTGAAAACACACACTCCGGGCTTTCCAGGTAGATTGTCCAAGTAGATTATTCACAGATCCTTAGGAACACCTGCATGCAGCTCCATCAGGACTGAGAGGCCCGTTTAACATGAACGCTGTATTCACACTGGCGTATCGAGTCATCTGTCAATTCCCACTCTGCAGGGCCACAGAGCTGAACAGCTCTAAGCTGGCGAGCCGTCATTTGTCACCCTTCATCTCATTTGATTCTTTGCCAAACGCTACCGGACCATCATAGTTACGCATCGTTCATAAACATCTTTAAGATTATATATATATATATATATATATATATATATATATATATAACTTGTTTTTATCAATACTGTAGGGACCTGAGAATATATATATAACTTGTTTATATCGATACTGTAGGCACCTGAGAATATATATATATATATTTTATTTATATACATATATATTCAATTTTTTTTTCTAATATATATATTTTTTCTCAGGTGCCTACAGTATTGAAAAAGCACGTTTTTTATATGCGCTGAGTAACAGGGCCTGGCTGACGTAAGCGGATGCGATGGGGAGGCGGCTCTGGTATATATCTGTCGGCCCACTATTCCTCCCCTTCGCCAGTGGAGTTTGAGATCCAGCTTCTGCACCACACAGGGCAGACAGGAAAACAAAACACAAGTAAGTCTCCTAATTGCCTCTCGATCCAGCTCCAACATGTTTGTGCGTAGGATCTTTTTTTAATGTATTGTGTTTTTTTTTGTCTGACAGCGTTAGAATTTGGTTTGATCTGATGATCCGCGATCCTTAAGATCCTGGGTTGGAGAATGTGCTTTGGCTCGACTCCATGTCCATCTCGCCGCTGTTTCGCCCTCTGCTCGCTGAATGCCTACGTGGACTTAGAATGACACCCGTGTAGCTGGCTAGGATCCGTAAAAAGACATTGGGGAGGGCAGCTTGTACTGTCTATTTACAAAAGTATTCTCACCCCCGCATCGCGCCTACCCTTACTACAGACTTATTCTAGTAGTTTTTCGATCAAAGTTATCTAATCCTGTGTGTGAATAGCTACGTCGCTAGCCGCGCAGCTAGCGCTGGTGTGTGGCTAGCTACGTGTCACCACCGCGCATGCGCAAGTCAAAGTTTACGACTTTAGCTAGCATGCCTACCACAAAACAGTCTTTCTGTGTATTTTCTTAAGCTGAGCGTATCGCTTATTGATCAAATGACATGCGCTCTCGTCCGTCTGTTGAATATCCGTATATATGACCACGTTTACAATGGCGAAATCCTCAGGGGAAGGGGGGGAGGAAAGTGGCTAGCACGGCGGCTACTTGGCTAGCTGGCGCTAGCTTATTAGTGGTTGACGTAGCACTCGGACATAATCGGTAGTTTGGCTGGCTTAAGTTTTTATTTTCCGTCACGGGTGCTGATTGAAATTTTAGGACGAGTTTAAAAACTTTTTCCCCCCTCCCCACGTCCGCCTGTTCCACTTTTTGTGATCGAAAGGCCCACTTTAATGCGTTTATCCAGCTAGTTCCGAGGCGGGAGAGGCGCTAGGCCAGCTCCTCAGGCGCTGGCGGTGTGCGACGTGGACCTGGGTTACTGAGCACTGGGATAGGCTCGACTGATTTAAAACTCTTTTCTTATCTAAAAAGAGACATTCCCAATCATTCGAGCTTTTTAAAAATTATTTTAAAGGCCGTACTTGTTTGGCGAGTAACCTTAGTCCAGAGTACACCACGTCCCAGTTTAACCAGCTGCCAATATCTAACTAGTTAGTTGCCTTGAACGTTGTGAACGCGTCCTTGAGGTAATCAGATTGGACATCATGGACAAAACAAACCCACAGTGTCCTGTAAAAATACCTAAATGCAGTTCGGCGGTTCTGCTTGGTACCGTATGGCTCCTGTGGTTCCACCTGTTGGAACGGAGTATGTAAGTTTCTGTACATAAATGAGAAGAAATGCAGAAATTTCACTGAAATTCAATGTACCTATCAATGGCTCTTGTTGAGTAATATTTGATCTCTGTATTTAAACATCCTTGCGTCTCCTGTCTTAGGCAAAAGCTGGCAGGCTGACACAAACGGGCAGCTTTACAGGACGGATTATCTGGTAACTGACCATTTAGCTGGTAAGATCATGGTCTCTTGTCCATCAGTTTAATCTGAGTTGAACACTTTTTGCATGCATCCCAGTATTTAATAAC
Organism: Brachyhypopomus gauderio; assembly: GCF_052324685.1. NCBI lineage: Eukaryota > Metazoa > Chordata > Actinopteri > Gymnotiformes > Hypopomidae > Brachyhypopomus > Brachyhypopomus gauderio. Next base: position 234,456 of record NW_027506896.1, read on the forward strand.
AATGTTTCACACGTTTCTCACTTGATTACAATGTCTATATGAATACCAGGAACCTCGAGTGTATAGTGGAATGATTGAAGCATGCCCTTACCTTGTTATGGCGATGCTCAAGTTCTTGTGATTTGGCTGCTGAACTGAACTTTGGTGTGGCCACTTGCTATCGGCTGTTGTTGGGAGCTATTTGGATAAGGATTACTGGCTGGGATTTTCACCAGGAGAAGCTGATGTATATTAAATATGGAGGATCCTGTTATGGGAACTGGTTGTGACCACCTTGGGAGGGAAAAAGGGGGGGGGGGGTGTTGTAATGCCTATTGATAATTTGAAGTTAAATGATTAAGACTCTTTGTGTCTATGTTAAGGTCCTCATCTATGAGGAACTGTTGGTTTTGAATGTTTATAGAGTTTAATCTGCCTTTAGGGTCTAAAGTGGGTGTTCACAGTCTGTGTCTGAGTCTTGAGGACGGCAGAGGAAGAGGCCCCCACAAGGGAGCTCTGAAAAAGCAAGTTAAAACAGCCCTGTTCTGTGTGAAGAGTTAGAGTTCTGAAATCTAGAGTGGCTGAGTACGTCAGGACAAACGTGACGAAATGTTTGCATGGCAAACACGCAGCGTTGTCCTGACTCTTAGGAGTTCCAGTGCTTTGAAGTCTTGTGACTCGTCATACAAGTTTATACCTTGGCTCTACTAGCCTTTAATTAAATCCACACCATTCTTCAACTGGTGGGCAGGCTATCGTTTCTTATTCAGGCTGGTGTTTCTGTAAGCCAGAATGCCTTGTTTTTATTTTTGTTGAGTTACTGCATCCAAGAATATGCAACCTGACCCCTTAAAAAGTTAGTGTGCCAACAAGACATTTTACTGAAGAGGTGTGTCTGTTTTCCATTATGCACACATGCTTCATTTAACTGCCTGGATTGCTGACATGTGGGGCTCCGAGATGTTTGCTGAAACATGACAGAGTGGAAAGGCTGCAAGCTTCCCCTTCTTGCTGTTCTACCCACATGGAGTGTAGCAAATGGAAGTTGTGTGGGGGGGGGCATCTTGGCTTTAGTAGTCTTTCAGCTAGCATCTAGGCTTAGGTTCGTTATGAAGGGTTTATAGATCTGTGTCGTGCCCCCCCCCCCCCCCCCCCCCCCCCCCCCCCCCCCGGATCCTGCTCTTCTTCCCTTGACCCTTTCTCTCTGATCTGTGGTGTAACCCTAATTGTCTGGCTTCTTTTTTTTTTCGTTCTTTTTTTTTTTTCTCTTTTTTTTTCTTGCAGTGGCACACTCGGACTCCGTGTAAGCGTGGGATTTCGATCATGAGCTCAGTCGCCGTACTTACGCAAGAAAGCTTTAATGAGCACCGCAGCGGCCTTCTGCCGGAGCAGGTTGGAGGTGAGAAGTGGTGCAGACCTGTGGCTCGCGGTTCAAATGCTGAACCTGAATCCTGACGCCTGACGGTGCTGCTGTCCCTCTGTCCCCTTCTGTCTTGACTCACAGCTGCTGTGGCTGGAACCAGTGATTCTGTAGATGAGGAGAACCTCCCCACCTACAAGGATGCCTTCCCCCCTCTACCTGAGAAGGCTGCTTCACCTGAGGGGCCCCAGGAGGTTGGAAATGCCTGGACGTCCAGAATCAGGCCGCTCAAATCTTCAATCATCACCCAGGTATGGGTGGGGCTGGATGCAAACATTACATTTCTTAACCAAGTGTTTGGCATTGGTGAAAGCTCACTGAAAGTGTGATTTATAAAAAAAAAAAAATATATATATATAATACATACATACATACATACATACGCACACACACACTGGTTCCTCTTCTATTAATTCAGAAGCACTTTGCTTGCACAGCTGATGAAGGACCTCTGTCCAAAACATCTTGTTTCTCTGTAAACTTCTTTATATATATATATTATATTTTTCTTCTGAAACCAAGATCAGATTGGTGTGGGTTAATGGTTTTGGTTTTTGAAGTAAGATTACCAAAGTGTTTGGTTCACAGTAGTAGTGAAATGTATAGGAATGTGTAATTAATATCTAAAATGGCATTTTGTGCAATTGGATATTGAGTAAAAGTGTCTGTCATTGTACTTCCACCAAAATCTTGGATGCCCTTTATTACATATTAAGCTTCATTGAGTATCGGTACATCAAGTTTCACGTGTGTAAGTGAGAAATTAGCCTTACTATAACAAAGGCAACAAAGATCCCAGCAAAATCTCATCTGCACTGAGCAGAATTCAGTATGTCCACAACATCCGTTCACCCGTACTATACTAGCTTACTTTCTCACGCACGCAATTACAAAATAAATATTGGACCATCATTTTGTACATTAAAAAATCACTGTTTCCACCAGTTTCATGAGTTACAAAAAAGCATTTGGTGAGTGTAAACAGCTATGGACATGTTTATACACAGTTATTGTAATAACGTAAAATCATGTTTAGCCATTGATCCATTTTTTTCATATTTACCAAAAGAATCAAACCCCTCAGGCTCTGAAGCTCTTATTACCTTCAGTGGTGCTTTCCAAAATCACTGCAACTTTTAACAGTTGTAAATGTTTTGCACGTTTCAGCTAGTTAGGTGGTGATTTAAATGTGGAAAGAGGCTTGACATGAGGGATAAATCCTAAGTGGTTCCATAATCATTTATTGGTCAGATTCACATGAACTACCACAAGCTACCAATCACACATGGTAAGAGGCGGGTGTATAAGTCCTTATTAATCGCACTCTTCACTGGCTCTTAACTCGATTAACAAATGAGACACCAGAGACTGTAGTTTCAGGAAACATTTGAACCGTGTTTGTTGAGCACAGAGGTTTAAAAGTGAATTCAACTAAATGTGCACGTTTCTTAGAATATCTATTACAGATGCATAATGAACTAATTTGTTTTAAAAGCCAAGTGAAAACCAAAAAAAAATTTTGTCTGCATCTTGCTGGAATACTGTTCAGATACAGTAGAAATTTAGTTGGAAGATTGAAATTTAGACAATCAAAGGAAATGCTTACTTGCGCAAAAGAGCTGATTTAGTCATGGGTCTCTGAAGAACGTGCGTCACTATGACTCTGGAAAGGCCCTGAACGGCAGTCCTGGTTTGGGGGTCTGAGGTTTGCACGTCGCACTGCATTATCGAGAACAGCAAAACTAATTTCACAAATGTGTCGTGAGGTTGCTGTTTGTGAAAACTTGTTTCAGCACACACTGGTATAATGAGACTTGGATCTTGGGTTAATGTGAAGAGATTGTTCCTTTTTTTTCATCTTTCTGTGCCTCGTTTCTCTCGTTTGTCTTCGCCTGGACTATCTGGCTGAGTTTGTAGCGTTTTCTTCCACCAGGTTTTCCATGTGCCTCTGGAGGAGCGCAAGTACAAGGACATGAACCAGTTTGGCGAGGGGGACCAGGCCAAGGTCTGTGTGGACATCATGCACAAGACTGGAGCCCACTTGGAGCTATCCATGGCCAAGGACCAGGGCCTGTCCATTATGGTATCTGGGAAACTGGATGCCGTCATGAAGGCCCGAAAGGAGATTGTGTCCCGACTGCAGACTCAGGTCAGTATTATGAGAAGATTGGAAATTGCTTTGCAGTACCACTTGCAGTGTCCCTTGCAGTAGGTCTGTTGCGGTTTTGAGTAGCACTCTCTGACATGGGTCAGTTTGCATTTCGTTATGCTCTAATCAAATGCCTTGATATTAGAACTGAATAACGATTCTTGTGGGAGGAGATGGGTTTCTAGCGTCATAGTTTGCAGACTCCACAGTGGTGTGAAAGTGGCGTTCCTTGCCTGTCCAACAGAGCATTGGTTTTGAACCTTGGCCTTTCCTCTGCTGTCACCAGATTCATGCAAATGTCATACAGCCGACTAAGTTAACTACACTTTTATCCAGTTGCAGTGTGGGTTTCTTAATAAACTATTGTTTGCATTGATTGTGTTTTAAAGACTTTGTCACAAGAGAGGGGAAAATGACTTCAAATCTGGAGATTTCCTGACAAACCTATTATGCTAGTTTACATTCATTTGTATGGGGAAAGTTTATCAAATGCTATTTCCTTTTACTAACCTAGGCTTCAGCAACTGTGGCCATCCCCAAGGAACATCATCGCTTTGTCATTGGCAAGAATGGGGAGAAGCTACAGGAGCTTGAGCTCAAGACTGCCACCAAGATCCAGATCCCGAGGCCCGACGACTCCAGCAATCACATCAAGATCTCTGGCACCAAGGAGGGTCTGGAGAAGGCGAAGCATGAAATCCTGCTCATCTCTGCTGAGCAGGTAGAGAAGACCACTAGCCTCACTCTCACCTCTTTTTGTGAAGTCATACAACTTCAGAATCCATTTATTCAGCTTTTACATTGAGGGGAGTTCTCATGTATTAAAAATGACTGTTAGGCCTTTTCGGTAGGCTTGTGTGATTTTGTGTTCAGTTCCTTCAGGTTTTTGCTAGGGTTTTGTGATTGATATATTTTTGGTGCATTCTTGTAAGTGCTAGTGGGTATGTCCTTGCTTTTATTATTTTGTGCATGTGTACGAATGTCTTGCTGTTTTCAAACATTTTTTTTTTTTTGGAGGGAGTGTATGGTTCATTTGATTTGATTTACTTCTTGGTCTGAACACTAGTCACTCTATTGTAGGATAAACGTGCAGTTGAGAGGGTGAACATCGATAAGGTCTACCATCCCTTCATTACTGGAGCATACAACAAGCTGGTGAGTGAGATGATGCAGGAGACCGGGGCCCGCATCAATGTCCCACCGCCCAGCGTGAACAAAACTGAGATCGTCATCACTGGGGAGAAAGAGCAGGTTGCCTTGGCCGTGGCCTTGATCAAAAAGATTTATGAAGAGAAGGTGAGTAGATTGAGAAGCAAGAACACATTTACCAAGTTATTGCTGACACTTGCAAAAAATGATCTACTGGATGTTCATTGATTTTGGTTATGGGACCAAAGACAATGGCAGTTCATTTTGTTTATGAACATGTTTATGTGAAGAAGTAGGGTTGGCATGCAATTGGTTTACAATGTCCTTTCTTTTTACATTTAGAAGAGGAATGCAACCACTATTGCAGTGGAGGTGAAGAAATCTCAGCACAAATATGTGATTGGGCCCAAGGGCAACACCCTGCAGGAGATTCTGGACAGGACTGGCGTCTCGGTCGAGATCCCACCCCCTGACAGCAGCTCTGAGACAGTCATCTTGCGTGGAGAGCCAGACCGGCTGGGCCAGGCGCTCACTGAAGTGTACGCCAAGGTAAACCAGTTCTCCCTCTGCATTGCTGACTTGAGTAAAGGGAGGTTGTCTCAAACTAAATCATGCTGCCTTTAGAAGAGGTGTGTTGGGGGTTCTTTTTTTTCCTTTTATTCTCGAGTCTGGCACTGATCTAAATCCCTGTCCAGAAGACTGATTGTAAATGGGCGTGTATGCGTTTCTCTTGCTGGTACTCCGCTCTATCTAATGGAAGGATAAATGGGATTTTCCTGCCACTGTATTGGAATGTATACTGTACAGAGGTGCACCTATGCTTAAATTCCCTCTGGGTTTAGAGAGCTTTTTATAAGGGTCCCTTCTACCAAGTACTTTATGAAACGGAGGATGTATTCTTATTATAAACAATACTGGATTTCTGCCCTTAGTACTGTTTTGAGTGCTTTTAATTTGATCAAGAAAAAGAGGGGTAGGAGTTTTGATCAATGCGTTGCGCTGTATTTCCCTCATGAGCGTGTTCTGAATTATTAGGTATGAATACGTAATTTGATTCCACTCCTCCTGACTTCACCTTTGCCCCCTCACCAGGCCAACAGCTACACTGTGTCCTCTGTCTCAGCACCTTCCTGGCTTCATCGCTTCATTATTGGCAAGAAAGGACAAAATCTGGCAAAGATCACTCAGCAAATGCCAAAGGTAAGTCAGACGCTGGGTGTTCATGTTGAAGCTCTCGGCTGGGTTTTCTCTCTACTAAAGTACTCTACGGAAGGGCTCAGCAGTTTTGTGGTCAAGCAGGCATGTGTTTTTATGGCAGGTTCACATCGAGTTCACTGAGGGAGAGGATAAGATCACATTGGAAGGACCTACCAAAGACATACAGATTGTGCAGAGTCAGATTGAAGCCATTGTTACCGACCTGGTAAGAAGCCAATGCTGATGTCTTGCATACGATTATTCAACATTGCAAAGTTAGTTAAACTTGGCCGCTCTGCATCAACACTAAGGCACTTTTGTTTTTGCAGGTTAGCCGCATGGATTATGCCGAGATCTGCGTGGACCCAAAGTTCCACAGGCATTTGATCGGGAAAAGCGGTGCCAACAGTTGGTATCATTTTACTGAACCATTTCTGAGAAGCATGGTGGTTTTGGGATGGACTTTGATTGATTGGGTTCTTGCTCCTTCGTTGTTTCCTCCTAGTCAACCGCATTAAGGACCAGTACAAAGTGTCTGTCCGCATTCCACCCGACAACGAGAAGAGCACACTGATCCGCATTGAAGGCGACCCCCAGGGCGTGCAGGAGGCCAAGAAGGAGCTGTTGGAGCTGGCATCACGCATGGTGAGGGGGGGGCCATCAGAACTGGGGGGTGGGGACTTCAGAATTGTTCATCCTGTTCCTCTCCAGTCTTCATTGATTGATTGTTTGATTGATTTATTATATGGGGGGGGGGTCCATCTGCCAAGAAAAACATTACAATCTGGGTGGGGTTTGGATCTTATTTTGTATCTGGGTGCATGTTAATCAGTTCAGTGGTGTGCGGATTTAAGGTTGGTAGGGTTCTGGTGGGTTTTGAAATGTGCACACATTACAGCAGCACTATGAGGACTGCTATGAAATCATTAGGGCTCTGAGAAGTGGTTGCTTGGCAACAGGTGACTGATGTCCCTTAACGCTTGCTGTCCTCCGCAGGAGAACGAGCGTACAAAGGACATGATCATCGAACAGCGTTTTCACCGAGCCATTATTGGGCAAAAGGGGGAGAAGATCAAGGAGGTTCGGGACAAGTTCCCCGAAGTAAGAATTCCCTCTCTCTGCAATCACATCTTGGTCTACATTGGATTTGGGTTCTATTATGTGTGTGTGTGTGGGGGGGGGGGTATCGTGGATTTTATAAAATATATATAAAAAAATTTATAAAAATATATATATAAAACAAACTACCACTCTTTGTCTACAGGTCATCATCAATTTCCCTGACCCGGCGCAGAAGAGTGACATTGTGCAGCTGCGTGGGCCCCGTACTGAAGTGGAGAAATGCACAAAGTTCATGCAGAAGATGGTGGCTGAAATGGTAAGCAGGTGATCCACAGGAGCCCTCGAGTGTGTAATGGCTGAGGTTTGAGAGCGAAAGGGCCAATGGCGTGTAAGCAAAGGCAAGGCAGAAACGCGCGTATGGTAGCGACAGCCAATGACCTGGCTTCTCCTTCCTCAGGTGGAAAACAGCCATTCTGTCTCGGTCCCCATTTTCAAGCAATTTCACAAGAACATCATTGGTAAAGGAGGAGCAAATATTAAAAAGGTGTGTAGATTTTGGGTCTAGAAGTGGAAAAAGTGGATGGCCCTGTTTGTTGTAGTGGAGCTCATTTCTGTCATTTGAATGCTAAAATGATTCCCAGAGGAGGTGAAGTGACGGGTTGGTCCTTTCACCATGGGTTTTTTCAGATTCGTGAGGAGACCAACACCAAAATTGACCTGCCTGCAGAGAATAGCAACTCTGAGATGATAATCATCACGGGGAAGAAGGCGAACTGTGAGGCTGCGAGGACCAGGATTCTGGCTATTCAGAAAGAGCTGGTAAAAACTTCTCCAAATCTATTTACAGTGCCCCTAGAGGTTTGGAGGGCACTGTGCGAGTGCTTGTGACTTGTTTTATTCTTGCACACTCTCCTGAGATCTCTGGAGTGCATCTTCCCTTCATCTTTCTATCCTATTGCTTTCTTTTAGGCAAACATTACAGAGGTGGAGGTGTCTATCCCCTCAAAGCTGCACAACTCCCTGATTGGCTCAAAGGGACGTTTTGTGCGCTCCATCATGGAAGAGTGTGGTGGAGTGCATATTCATTTCCCCACCGAGGGCTCCGGCATCGATGCTGTGACAATCAGAGGCCCAGCCGAGGATGTGGAGAAGGCCAAGAAACAGCTGCTCTCTCTGGCTGTAGAGAAGGTGAGGATCACAGCAACCCAGCTCTGCCCCTTCCTCCATAAACACCCCTACAACACGTCGATAACCACTGTCTTAGTTTTTGGTAACTTTTAATCAAATCATGATGTATTTATTACATTCATTTTTATTTGTTGATCATTAGTGGGGTGTTTTTAATAAATCTCCTTTGTTCTTCTAGCAAACCAAAAGCCACACGGCAGAGCTCCGTGCCAAGCCAGAGTACCACAAGTTTCTCATTGGGAAAGGAGGCGGGAACATCCGGAAGGTGCGTGACAGCACCGGCGCCCGGATCATCTTCCCCACGGCCGAGGATAAGGACCAGGAGCTGATCACGGTCATCGGCACCGAAGAGGCTGTGGCAGAGGCCAAGAAAGAGCTGGAGGGGCTAATCAAGAGCCTGGTAGGGTCTATAGTCCTTTTGACTATTTGTAGCTTTTTTTCTTTCTAAGTGGAACTTTGAGTTTATTTGTATTGAGAGACCTTGTAGTTCCGAAAACATTTTTTGACTTTCTTCTACTGCGTGACTAGATGAGTTGCGCAGCTAGTTGTGGTTCTATAAATGTGAGGTTGGTATGGTAAGTTGAGGGCAATGAACATTAACCCACTACTGAGCAAGAGTGCAGTGTGTTGGTAATGCCTCCATAGTCTTTAATTTGTCTGGTGTTGTATCGGATAAGTGCTGAAAAGCCCTCATTTTCCTCTCCTTTCAGGATAACGTGGTGGAGGACACCATGAGCGTGGACCCCAAACACCACCGTTACTTTGTAGCACGCCGTGGCCAGGTCTTGAGGGAGCTCGCTGACGAATACGGCGGTGTGATGGTCAGCTTTCCCCGCACAGCCTCTCAGAGCGATAGGGTCACGCTGAAGGGAGCCAAAGACTGTGTGGAGGCAGCTAAGAAACGCATGCTGGAGATCATCGAGGATCTGGTACGTTGGAACTAAATCTCCACCCGCTTCAAGCTGCAACAGAGTCCTCTATGGCTCTTCGTCAAGATCTGAACATGATATGCCATTTTAAGGTTTAAGCTTGAGCGTTATTTCTTTTACCCTCCTCAGGATGCTCAGGTCACCATGGAGTGTGTGATTCCTCAGAAGTTCCATCGTTCCATAATGGGACCCAAGGGTGCTCGCATTCAGCAGATCACCAGAGATCACAGTGTGCAGATAAAGTTCCCAGAGAGGGAAGACCAGCAGGGTAAATACCAGTGGAGTATTCTTACGGTGCATGTGCTTGTTGGTCTTGTTCGATACACTCTGAACATGAAATGCGTGTTATTTTAAAGCCGTGCTCACACTTTTCTCGCCAGCGCCCCCGGCCGAGGTCCAAGTGCAGGAGAACGGAGAGGCTAACGGAGAACTCAAGGATCCAGTGGAACCAGCAGCTCCAAAGAAATGTGATGTGATCGTGCTCTCTGGCCGTAAGGAGAGGTGTGTCGCAGCCGTAGAGGCGCTGAAGGTATCGTCCTACATGAGTTTATTATTATTATTATTTTCCCAGCTCTTGGGGAGAAGCGTTAGTTTCATGTGGGGTTTGATGTCCACAGGCTCTGGTTCCCGTGACTATAGAAGTGGAGGTGCCTTTTGAGCTTCATCGCTACATCATTGGGCAGAAAGGCAGCGGCATTCGCAGGATGATGGATGAATTTGAGGTCAGTTCTGTACGAATGTTTCTCGCTTGACGTGAGTAAACAGTTTACTGTGTGGCATTTCAGAAAGCACTTTGGAGAACCTTCACGAGTGATTTAAAAGCCTTGTGGGATTAGTTTGAATCTCTAATGTCCGTTTTGTCAGGCATTCGGTATGAGCTCTTAACTGCATCTTTTCCAGGTCAATATTCAAGTGCCTGCTCCTGAGCTGCAGTCCGACATAATCTCCATTACAGGCCTTGCCCCTCACCTGGACCGTGCTAAAGAAGGTCTTCTTGAGCGCGTCAAAGAATTGCAGGCTGAACAGGAGGATCGGGTGAGCGTCAAAGCCAAAGTCTAAAGCTTAATTGATTCCAGCCATGTTTCGTGGTCTGTTGACTTTGTGATTTTGTTTGAAATCAACAGGCTCTCAGGAGCTTCAGGTTGACCATCACTGTGGATCCCAAGTATCATCCTAAGATAATCGGTCGCAAGGGTGCTATAATCACCCAGATCCGAACTGATCATGACGTCAACATCCAGTTTCCAGAAAAGAATGATGAGAACCAGGTAACATTTATCAGATGTGCACAGCAGGATGTGAGGGTGTTTCCAGAACAATTCTCGACACTTGTCCAGATTCTTTTGAATTATATCTCCATTTTTGCTGTATTTACATGTGTTCAGGACCAGATCACCATCACAGGATATGAGCAGAATGCAATAGCAGCACGTGACTCCATTCAGACCATTGTGGACGAACTGGAGGAGATGATCTCAGAAGACATTAACTTGGACTGCCGAGTTCATGCTCGCATCATTGGTGCTCGTGGCAAAGGTATCCGCAAGATCATGGATGAGTTTAAGGTGAGTATAGACACTTCAGCTTCTCTAAACCTTAACATTGGGCAGGTACAGGGATGCATCGGAGACAGGTTTCATTTTCTTCAAGTTTTGAAGGGGCGTGGTGTTTGAAGGACCTTTTACTGTTTTGACAGTTTGCCATCGTTCATAATGTTGTCTGCCTGTTGGCCAGGTTGATCTGAGGTTCCCTCAGAGTGGTGCTGCTGACCCCAACCTGGTCACTGTGACTGGCCGTCCAGAGATGGTGGATGAGGCGATTGATCACCTCCTTAATTTGGAAGAGGAATATGTACGTGAGCTTAAGCATGTTTTTTCCTCACAGGAATCGTGCAATAGGTTAATGGTGTCTAACGGATTCGAGCTGTATTGTAACAAGTCTGACTTGTATTGCCCCTCTCTTCCCACCTCTTAGATGGCAGATGTGGTGGAAAATGAGTCCAAGATGGCGTATATGAAACCACCTGGATCTGCGTCTGCCCACATGGACGAGCCCCGGGGTCCTTCTAAGGGCTTTGTGGTGAGGGAGGCCCCTTGGACTACCAGTAGTGAGAGGGTGAGCACATTTCAACTCGTGCTTATGTTCAGCTTTGCAGCCGTAGATCGGCTAATTCCCGTTTATGCAAATGTATTTCATTACTCCATCCTCCCATCTTCAGGCCCCAGACATGTCCAGCTCTGAGGACTTTCCCAGTTTTGGTGCACCTGTGACTACAGCAAAGGCTTCTCCATGGGGACCCAAGCGTTTCTGAAATGTTCCGGGTTATGTTCTGCCTTCTTGATCTCTCTCCTTCCCCCCCCCCCCCCCCCCCTGCCTCCCCAACCCCACCCCCTTTGGATGTGGACTGTCCAATCACTCTGATCCCAGTAGAAATCCTCTCCCCCAGCACCTACACACACATGCACACTGCAGCCCCCTCTCCCCCCAGGCCAAACTAAAACAAAATGAGAGAAAAATAAAATGGGTGGTAAAACCTTTCCCCAAAGTTCTTTCTCCCTCCAAGTTGTAGGAGCATGAAAGCGTTTCATTATTTTCTCACTCAGTTTGGTGTCTCTAACTTGGTCTGCCTCTGTAGTTTTGCCCAACAGTTAAAAAATTATTTGTCTGATTCAACTTTGCTTGCATTCAGACAATCACACAATAGAGGAACACGCTCGGCATTGCTCCAGGTCTGGAATTGCAGAGTCTCAGTGTTTTTAATACAAAACTGTTGATTAAACACTAGTGTGTTGATCAAGCTGCTCTGTTTCTTTGTTGCCTTTGCAACGGGGTGGGATTAAAATATATAAATATATACTGTATACCTCTAAAAGATGCTTCTGGTAGAAGGTCACTTACCCAAAAGAAAGTGGGTAGTTATATATATTTTTTAAATGCAATGTCTCCTTCCCCAAGGTAAATGTATGTGATCGTCGCAACCATCTTGGTGGTCTTCCTCTGTCGTGTCTCTCCTCTCTGTAACGTTTGTTGCTCTGTGCAAGAAATCAGTGTTCAGCACAGCCTTAGGAATCTTAAACTGTTAAGGAGGAGGCCGATTCACTACAGAATTCTAACCAAACTGCCAGTTGCTCAAAGTCCCAAGAACGTGCATCTCGCCCCAGAAAACAAGACTTCTCGGACTACAAAGCCACACTAAACCGCTGATCTACTTTCAACCCCCCACCCCAGGTTAAAAATTATTCGAAGAATTCAAATCTGATCATGTCTGGGGGGGGGGGACAAATCATACCACTGTGCCAATTTAAATGTCCAGTAATGTCCTGTTGCTCATCTTTGCTACTGGGTCAGTTTAAGCACCCCCCCCCCCTCCCTTTTTTTTTTTTCTTTCTTTTGGTTTTTTTTTGTTTTGTTTTTGTCTTCCGGTTGCTATGCAGGTTGGTCTAAAACCATAGCAATGGCCCTTTTCAATAGCCTTATAAGAATTATGCAAACACACAAAATATGGATAACACTGGAAGTTACATTGTCCAAAAAAAACTCAATAAAAATTGAAAATCTGTATTGACGTGTCCTTGCTTGCAGTTTTAACCCAATAGGGTTTCTTTCAAATAAGAATCTATCACATCTGAATGACATCTGAATACCTAAGAATGAGTAACCTTGTGCTTTGTATAGTTTAGAAAAGGGTATTGGTGTTACAAAGCCATACTGAGTATTTGTGATAGTTTCCAGCTCTGTATGGGGTGGAGTGTTGGCCCCTTATGAGGCTGAATATGGCGATGGGGTGAGCAACGGGTTGGTACCTCATGGAATGGAAACCTCGACTCATGAGGTTCATTGGCAGGATTCATTGCTCCTTTGGTCCACATGAGTTTATAGCTTCTATTTGGAGTCACCCATGGAGGACAAACCTCAAATGTCCCATTCATTAACACACATGGGACCCACATGCATAGATTGAAAACATTTTTCAAGGTTATTTTTTAAGGTTCTGCCACTGCAGTGAACTTTTACGCTCTTAAAACAACTCTAGTATATTTGACTTATAATAATAAATAAGACCAATGTGCTGTGTAATAATATGAACTTTTTAATGGTTTAACATTGAGTCAGTCAAGTTGCTTCTATGGTTAATTTATATTGGACACAAACAAGCAAACTTAACTCATTTTTATTGTGTTGCTTAAGTTAATTTACTCAGAAAGAGTGAGTAAATTGATAATATAAAAAAATTTATCTGAAGTTTAAAATAATGGTTCATCCATTACTATATCCATAAAGTTATGTTTTTTCCATCGTTAAACATAAGAACTCAGGACCAATGTGCATGACTGGAGGCACCGACATTTTTACTGAGCTCTCGCGAGCACCAGCGTCTTATATGTCGAATTTAGTGATTTGGTGCGTTGTATGCACCGTCACCTACGGTTTTAGAAATGATCAATTGTTTATAAAATATAGGTATCCTGGCCCGTACGGGGATCGAACCCGCGACCTTGGCGTTATTAGCACCACGCTCTAACCAACTGAGCTAACCGGCCAGTTGCACAGGAACTGTATGTATAGTAGACAACAATATAGTGTATATATATATATACAGTATTACTGTAAGTATACATGGTATATATATATATAATAATATATATATATAGAATAGATTCGCAAATATTATGAATTTCAGTCAGCAATCCCTCAACAACACTGCCATCTGGAGCACTCTTATTTCGATAAGTTTCCTTCTATTCCTACATTTTATGCCTCTCTGTCATGGCTCGTTGGTCTAGGGGTATGATTCTCGCTTTGGGTGCGAGAGGTCCCGGGTTCAAATCCCGGACGAGCCCATGTTTTAAACGTTTTTCTACTTCATGTTAAGAAAATGTGTCTTAGAATGATGAGAGTACAGAGGTATTCTTGTACATATACAATTTAAATGTCAGTTTAGAAAAGGACTTAATTTTCGTTACGTGAAAGACCAACAGAATGTGGATTTAATTTAGCTAATCCACAAATCTCCGAATACTTTTTTACCGTGGGTTCAAGAGAGTCCACAAAAGTCTTCTCATAAGCGTTGGTGGTATAGTGGTGAGCATAGCTGCCTTCCAAGCAGTTGACCCGGGTTCGATTCCCGGCCAACGCATCTGTTTTGTACACAAAGCGTATACTGTGAAGATTGGTTTATGAACTAACGTGGGGCTGTCAGTCATCACTTACGTACCGGCAGTTTGCATATATTAAGGCTCATAGCTTTCCAGTACACGTTATAGATGGCACTGCACATTTTAATATTTTCCCTTCTTCAAACATAACTGGCAGTTAATGGCAAAATATATCTATTTTTTCTTTTGCTGAAAGAAATAGGCCTATTTCTGACATCAATCAATCAATCAATCAATCAATCAATCAATTAATTAATTGATATATTCAGAAATTCTTACATTTATATTACTTCTAGTTTGGAAGCAAATAATACAGGACACGACAGAATAACATATCACGTTGTAGGAGGGAACCCTGTGTGCTGCAGTGCAGCTCTGAAGGCAATCACTCACCTTTATAAACTCTGTTTTTTGTGTGCTTTTTAAAAGAGTGTTTGCTCTCACAGGAGCTTAGAGGCATAATCATGACACAATTAAGATAATTTCAGAACGACAGCTGGTGGGTAGAGAAGTAATTTTCACGCCTCCTAATCGAGAAGGCCTGTCAGATTAAGATAGAGAGATGATTTGAGGGAAACTGTCTTGGCCGACTCCTTGCAGGAAGGCCCAGGTGGCCGCAGGTATCTGCTCGCATGAGTTTGCTGCCTCCCGCAAGCAAATCTGGTTTTGATTGGCCACAGCGGAGAGACGACTGCCAGACTTTCTTTTCACTTGTCTCTTGAGGGAAATTTTTTTTTTCCAATTCATTATCAACTTTTACTTGTCTGCCAATGCAGCTGTAGTTGATGAGAAACTCTAGGGTTACCCCCCACTTTCACACCTCTGTTCTCTCTCTACTTCCCTTGAAAATCCTGAGATTCATCCATTCATTGGCTGCATAAGCCTGCAGTGTTGTGCTATGAATTTAAAATGTTTGAAGTTTGGATTTTCACCTTCCTGCATTCTAGAAAACTCAATCTACTTTATAGCTGTATAAAATATTTAGCATTTGAAGCCACAATTATGATCACAATCATCACAATCAGGTTGTCAGTTTCTGCTTTAAAGTCGTAGGATATTTGATGTCACACATAGCAGCATTATCTTCTTTTATATACGATTTCTTTGCATTAGGTTCAATATTTAAAAACACTTAAGTTTTTAGTTAAAACAATACAATACTATTGTACACTTTAAATGCCCACATTTGGATATCTAATATGCAAAACATTATTGGTTTCTGAAGTGCTTTAATCTGTTTAATTTGTACTTGAAGGATCCAGTAGTATCACATTTTGTCCACTAGATGCCACCAGTCTATCAGTATGTTTAGTTTTCATAATTCTCTGCTATACGACTATCAAGTTTCCATTCTCCTGAATATATTATGATAATGTAAGACAGGAGTATATTACATTTTTGCATATGTCCATGTTATGTTAATGGTTATGTCCTTGCCAGTAAATTAATTATATTTTAAGTGACCAAAATCTTGTTTGTAGCTAAATCAGACCCCCTGAAAATACCATATACCTCAATTATCCTAATTGGACAGTATATTTTGTATAATTTATTGCATAATTAGTTGTAATTAATATCACTGTCATTTACATTGGACTTTTACAATGTATCTGTCAGCGTCACACTTTTAATATTTACATCACATGCACTTTACATAGACCTACAATGTGCTTTGAATTCTACTTTGCAATGACACACATCCATTAATGATGAGTTCAGAATGACCATTGTAAACAGTGACAAGCAGAAATGCTACAAAGTTCAATCACACAGGAGACTCAAAATTTGTAGCTCTTCCGGGGGTTGAATTTGAGAACACAAAATATTCTGACTGAGCCCAGGATGAACACTTTGTCATTTTAAATGCCACTTAAATTAAAAGACCCTGAACAATAATTATCTTTCTTGCTGTTGCCTGGCTACACTCTGGAGGCCTTGACCTGTGGTTACAGAGGACACATGAGTGTGTGCAAGCAATCACGGCAGCGGATGCTTCTGCGCCGTTTTCCTGTTTTAATTGATACTCTGTGTCTCTTTCTCATTTCTTTCTGGGCCTCTCAGGTTTAATTTTTCAGAAAGCAAAATTTGACAGTTATATTTCAGTGTCAGTACTGCCAGTGTGGTAAGATTATTACTTTTACTTCATAGTCCTTTTGGCTCCTGAAGTTCACTCGTGAGTCCACAAGGGGAATCATGCTTAAAGAAAATTTCTTGCCCCAGGAGTTTGTGCGGACACTTCCATGTGAGGACCCTTCCATGTTAGGAGCCCCTCTAGTGAGGACACTTCCATGTGAGGACACTTCCATGTTAGGAGCCCCTCTAGTGAGGACACTTCCATGTGAGGACCCTTCCGTTAGGACCCTTTCATGTGAGGACCCTTCCATGTTAGGAGCCCCTCTAGTGAGGACACTTCCATGTGAGGACCCTTCCATGTTAGGAGCCCCTCTAGTGAGGACACTTCCATGTGAGGACCCTTCCGTTAGGACCCTTTCATGTGAGGACCCTTCCATGTTAGGAGCCCCTCTAGTGAGGACACTTCCAAGTGAGGACCCTTCCGTTAGGACCCTTTCATGTGAGGACACTTCCATGTGAGGACCCTTCCATGTTAGGAGCCCCTCTAGTGAGGACACTTCCATGTGAGGACCCTTCCATGTTAGGAGCCCCTCTAGTGAGGACACTTCCAAGTGAGGACCCTTCCGTTAGGACCCTTTCATGTGAGGACACTTCCATGTGAGGACCCTTCCATGTTAGGAGCCCCTCTAGTGAGGACACTTCCATGTGAGGACCCTTCCGTTAGGACCCTTTCATGTGAGGACCTTTCCATCTGAGGACCCTTCCATGTGAGGACATGTCCATGCCAAGCACAGGATGTTTGTCCATGACGTCTACTATGCCCACTTGGCATGTTCAATCCTGTCGCAGGCGGATTTGACTCATTCTTGTCCTGCCGATGTTTGTTTGCTGGTTTGCAGGTGAAATTCATGTATAAGCAAACAACTATTTGGAAGGTAATGGGCAGCTTTTGAATCTTACGTGCATTCCTTTACGCTGGTGTGTGAGGTGAAGTGACCGCATTCGAGGGGACTGTTTGTCTCTCTTTGTGATGTGCGATAGCCGGTTTTGTGTTTTCCATCCCGGTGTAGAGCTACGGCGCTCTGCTCCACTGAACTGCAACACAGGAGCGTGATTCACATCCAAAGCGTGTGATGAGAGTGTAAACACACTGTTGTCTCTTGCATTGTAGCTTTTCCTTCCAGCTGTTTCTGGGTGAGAGGTGCTCAAACGGCAGTTACCGCAGGCACAGAGATAAACTTCAGCTCTGGAAAACACACTTACCAAAGCGTTCCTCCATTCCTTCCCCACCCAGTTTGATGACTGACTGCAATTAGTGTCTTGACACTATTTCGTGCTTCTTGGAGAGCAGTATCAGTAAGGACGTGCACAGCAGTATTGGACAAGTGGAGCCCTTACATCAAGTGAAGGGAAAACCAATGTTTTCTATATATATACTGCTATTAATAAATAGATCAGTAACCATCGTGGCCCAAAACAATACCTTTAGTTTTGTTTGTTTTTGCTATTTTTATGTGAGTAAGTGTTTATTTTTGTGTGACTAACAAAAATAATGAAACGAATGGAAGTGGAAAAGACTCACTCACATTCCCAATCTGGTAGTTATGTGGTTTGTGTCAGATATTTGTGTCAGATTTTATACGCGGTACTGACCCAATACCACCTACAGGCCCCCTGCTGTGTACTAATAGCCTGTACAGTGGAAATGAGAGCCAAAGTCATGCCCTTTCAGCTTAAGTGTGCAGTGTGAGAGTTGCCGTGTTTGGCTGGGCTCACCCTTCTTGCTCAGAGATAGCACATATAACCTGCAACGCTCCACAGTCCAGTCTGAGCTCCATGGTAAACGGTTGTGAAATGGCAGGAGAAAGGGGATTTGGCGAGATGGAGCAGTACAATGGCGTTGTCTGGAATACAGCCCCTCAAGTCGCCTGACTTTGGTCAAAAGCCCTTCAGTATTTCCTGTCAAACAGAGCAATTTTTTCTTTACTCCTCCTTAAGTGTCTAGACACTGCTTTTCTTGCTTCGTTGGTTCTCTTGGACAGAGACCAAATCTCCACTCTTGGAGGTGATAAGAGCTGTTTTATCAGGGCGTCAGAGGGGAGAACGAAGCCCGGGCGAGTGTCACTCAGGTGGGATATGTGGGAATGTGAGGGCCCCTCCCCTCCCTCCTCAGCGGGACAGTAACCTTGACCAAAAGCCCACGAAGACCACACTGCAGGGAGCACAAGCTGCATTATTTGTACTTAAAGCAACAGATCAACAATGTGGGAAGGAATTCCTTTTAACACTTACTGAATTAATCAATATTGTGCTTAAGCACAATAACTGTACGTTTTAACAACAATATAATCAATAAGAACCATCCAATAGGTTTTTTAATGATTGTGTAGCATATGAGGCCAGCATTATTTGCTAAACAATCATAATTTTTTTAGGGGTTGCTGTGCTAAACATAGATGGATGCGAGACTGTTGTATCTAAGGTGTGGTGAATAACGGGTTCTGTTGATATACACTTTGATTTTACTCACCAGCTTTAATATCAACACATCCACAGGCACAAATTGCTGACTACAGTTTACAAGACAAACTATAAGAAGAAGAAAAAAGAAACTTTGAAAGTTGTTTTTGTGCAGTGCAAAATACCTCAGCAAACAATGTCTGAAAGTCACAAAGCTGCTCGTTCCTGCTAGCTCTCTTAGCTATTACAATGAAGTACATCAGAGATTGAGGTCATCCATTGAGGTGTGACAGCACCTATATTCCCTCGGCACAGGGCACTAGGGTAATACACGGCACATTCAGACCATTCACTGCTTATGTCCATCTTCACGGGATATTGTCTGTTTTGAAAAAGTCTCAGGTCCCTGAAGTAAAAATCAATCCAGGAATTGTGCAGTGGCCCTTGTTTGAAGTCTATTGTGACTCTATTCCCAGGCCAGGTAACACAAGAAAGGTCCCTTTCTTCTGGGCCGCACTGATCCACAATATTGGCTACTGGTCCTTAATTCTTTTCTATGCTAGGTAACTCTCCAGCTCCGAGTAATTCAGGATCCTTTCTCTCGACATTGAATGAAGAGCTTGCGTTGTGAAACGAAAGGGATTCGATAGACGTGGACGATTTATTCAAGGGAAAGCAGTGAGACTTTGGTATGAGATGCAGAACACTCTATTCTTTCTTGAAGGACACACGTTCGCTGCTGCACGACAATAGCAAAGGGTCCTGTCGCCATTCCAGTATATTCACATTTTTATTTTTTCTCCTTTTTTCTCCGTACTTTCGTCTCTCTTTCATACACAAATTAATTGATAAGATACAGTATTGGAAGAGCAAATTTTGGGCATAGAAATATTTTATGTAAGAAATAAAAAGTGGCACACTGACGTTTCACTGAGGTTGTATAAGAGCGATTTTTGCGTAACACTGCGATGTTTATGTGCCTTGAGGTTCGTTTTTATTTTTAATTTTTCCAGAATTCAGAACTGGTTGTTTTCCTGCTTGGAGTGTCAGCGGGAAGTGTCAGACCTCGTCTTGGATTAGGGAATGCATCTAGCAGACACGTGTCCCTTTTGCTCTTGTATTGCTGGGTTTTTTTTATCTGGATGAAATATAATTTTTATCTCAGTTCATTCAGAATGACAGTTCTTCAAAATCACTGCACACCAAGGGATATTCATTACGTCTTGTGGACCCGCCTGGGTAACCCGTCAAGTTCTCATCACCTCTCATCTATTTCACTCTCCCAGAAAGCCCATTTTTCCTGCCAATTTCCTCCACTTTACTTTGCTATGACCTTCCCGTGTTCACTGTGCGGCTTGTGTTATTCACAGTTTGAGATTTACCTGGAACAATATTTCTTCGTTGGACTTCCTACACCTTACAGGTGCCCAGTAACTGGTGCGGTCAGGGAGAGGCCAACCCACGTCCCGACGGTTTGGCTCCGTTCTCACTCACACTCTGGCCTGTGGCTGATTTGGTCAGGTTTCCTGTGAGCAGCTGGATTTGGAGCAGTTATCCATTAGATAAGGACGTCAGCGCATCAGCAGGGCAGGCTGCGACAAAACGATTAAGTCATGAGACGGAAGTGACAACACCACAGTAGCTATCTGTAACATTTCCAATTTATTTAACCGGGCGTTTGCAGGTGACTGTGGAAATGTTTGCACAAAGGCCCGACTTTGAGAAATTCTCTATTCTTTAGTTTTATCAATGCAGTCAAGAAATGAGTGATAAGTTGATATTTTCATTGGGTCCCCCTGACTGTCGCTGGTTTAGCTTCCTTTTTTGATCTTAAGCTTCATGTGAGACTGGTCCAGGGTCATACGAAGAACACGCCTCTCCCAGGATAAGCTGGAGAGCTCTCTGAAGATCCTTATTTGAGTCTCTATTGATCAGAATGAGCACACCTGTGGTCATTAGACTAATCACTCCATGATTCTCCTTCATCTCCTCCTTACTCGTAAATCACTCAAGAGACAGAAGCCTGTTTTTACCCCAGACAGCGCTCTTAATTCACAGGTAAGCCTTTCTTCAGTGTCACCATAGCCCACATTCAACAGGCAGACCGACGCGTAGCTTTTGCCAGGGTTCATTTTGGGGATATAATGGCGTGTGGAGCTCTCACCGAGTCCATTGTAGAGAACAGGGAGACGTCGTGATCATTTAGAGAAAACCCTGAAAATGTCCCAGAGGGCTTTAATCTTTCTTCATTATTTCTCCATTATGGATAAATGCTCTCTGAAG
The DNA here is from genome assembly GCF_052324685.1 of Brachyhypopomus gauderio. Taxonomy (NCBI): domain Eukaryota; kingdom Metazoa; phylum Chordata; class Actinopteri; order Gymnotiformes; family Hypopomidae; genus Brachyhypopomus; species Brachyhypopomus gauderio. The sequence continues at coordinate 255,501 of NW_027506896.1, forward strand.
GCCTCTCCCCGGTTATAAATGAAACACTTTGACTCTTTCTCCATTCCTCATTCTCCCGTCTCGGAACCTTCCACCCTGCTTTCATCTCTTACACTGCCACGACTGCGTAAGAGGCCTGCGCGCCTGTATTCCACTTGCAGATAAAAGGATAATTGAGTTGATAAACACAGAGGTTGCACCGTGTTAAGTGTTAAGGGAGTGGAGTGCAGCTTTGTCTTGCAGCAGAGCTGTACTGTAGCATCACGCGGGACCGGTTTGATGGGTTACATGATGCTTTTGGCTGATGGCTACCTGACGGGAAATATAACCATATGGATCAATAGGACCATGATGCAGTCTTTGACCTCATCTTGTATTTTCTAGTGATAGTGCTTCTACTAAATTTTGCTACATTTGAAGGGTTCTGTCTCTCCCTCTCTCAAAAATGTGTCATTAAATTATTATTAGTAGTAGTAGGATATAAATACACACGAACATTTAAAATGTTTTAGGCATGAAAATATTAGGATGCATTAGTGAAAATCCTGGTTGATCACATCATGTGGGACACACGTGACTCACAGGAAAACGTGCAGCACACGTGTGAGCTCAGAAAGCCAAATCGGCAGCAGCCCTGCTGGACTAAGGATGACTCCGACATGACAGAGCGCCACGCTAGCCAAAGGAGAATATGTTGATGAATGAAGAAATAAAGCAAGATTAAATGACCAAGTAGTTGGTTGGAAATGTTGTTTAAGTTAATAAACATCAATGCGCAGTTTTGTTTATATACTCCTATATTACAACCAGGTTTATTTTTTTAACCACCACTCCATTTACCACTGGCCAGTTTATTTTTTAGTTTGAAACCTTTTTTTGGGACTGTTCATGGCCCAGGTTTGGGACAGACATGGTAGCGTTGTTCTTGTTGTGGTGAGCTGCAACACCTTTATGAATAGCAGAAGGATATCAGAGGTTTCCATATGTATTCAGTGCTACTGCTGAGATGAGGGGTCACTCAAAATATCCTGCTAGCAGTGGTCATGTGAACACAAATATTCATAAAAGGCCAGAGGATGACCAAAATCAACACAGCCATAACCAAACACGCACAAGGCTCCAAATGTACAACTACAAGGTGTTTTTCTCATTATGTGGTGTTTGGTAAACTACACATACATTTGCAAGTAGGAGAGGTGACAGCATGGTAGGAGGGGTTCTATAACCCCAATAAGACACACTACCACGCCTGCCTGTACTGGAATGGTAGGAGAAGACGACCTTGCCCTTGCCCTGGGAGGCGTTCGAGTAGTGGTGTGTGGGTGGACACAGCCTTTCACACATTATTGTTACAGACCCAGATGTGAGCACATTCTGCAAAAGTGATTTGTGGTTTTTCAGAGTCATTGTCATCGTCACTGTGCATTCCTGCAAAGCACAACGTGTAAAGCGGCACAGGCAGCAAAGAAAGAACCTCTAATACTACAGCCGAAGCCACCAGCCACTCTGAAACCCGTTCTGTTAGCTGACGGGCGGAGGCAGAATCGGGCCTCTTTCTGATGTCCTCCGAGTCATACAGCGGTATGTCCTAATCATTTCCCCTCATTGTGTGTCCGGGGGGACGAGGCGAAGCAGGACCCGTTTGAGAGCACGCTGTCCAGTCCGCCCTCGCCTCAACCCGCTGCTGATTACAATGTGGGTTCGAGCATCAGGACGGGCTCTGCTCCTTAGTTCTGCGTCCGCGGAGACCAGGAGGTCTGAAGGAGGGGGCGAGGGGGGGGGAAATGTAAGTGTATTTCCAAGATCTTGATGGAACTCCCTCCTATTTCTCTTGCTTGCACCGGCATGTATTTGTCCATGAGGGTGGCCAGCTGCATTGGTTCGATAACTCCACAAAGAGAGCTATTTGAATTAACGGGAGGTCTGTTCACTCAAGAGCGGCGTTTACTGCTAGACCTGAGTGCATTTCATACACTGATTTAATAGAGTCCCCCCCCCCCCCCCCCTCCTTCCGCTGCAGTTTGGGAGCACACTACAGTTGTGTCATGGGGTAGCTTCCAATATCAACACATATTTATATATATATTTATTCTACTTTGTTAGACGATGTGTCACTCTGACATGATTATTATATTTGTAGAGCTCAGGTGAAAATGATTAGCCTTGTTAAAAACTATGGGCTTATACGTGATTACTTATGGATTGAGGAGTCAAGAATTTATTGGCAACTAAAATGTCTGAATCCACGATCCTCCTTCATATTGTCCCATTAGTGGACCAACTAACAGCTGTACCCATGGATATGAGCCTCTTTCATGTGACCCACTGCTTTATGCCTCGAGGGTCACTCACTTAGAAGTCTTTTGTACTACTTAAGTTGTTTATAGCAGTTCCAGCTACACAGTTTAAATAAGATACATTTTAGAGACTAGAACATTTTTTTGGCAGATCAGAATTGGTCCAGCTCTGAGAATTTTGCCTGGCTCAGCATTATCTGAGTCAGCCTGACAAGGCCAGACTGACTGTTGTTTATTTATCTGTCAAGAACACGACTGTGCAAGCCAGTCCCAAGAAACCTGAGCACAAGCCCTTCTCTTTCATTCTGGAAAAAAACATCTGCATAATACAGCAGCAAATCAAGCCCAGCTCATCTGGAACAAAGAAAGAAACTGTGAACAACACAGAAAGATAACAATGAATAAAGAACAAATAAAGAAAAATAAGAACAGGATGATATGTGAAGATGTGAGTCTAGAGGGGAGGCTATGTCAAAGGGAGAGGAAGAAATGATGGAGAGAGAATGAGAGAGAGTAAAAGAGTGAGAGGGAGAGAGAGAGAAAGTGAGAGTGAGAGGGAGGAAAAAAGAAATTTTTTTTTGGATTAAGCATGAATTGAAAAAAAAGAGAAGAATCTAAATTCTCAGGTCCTAATCTCTCGCTCGGAGCAGCGCACTGCTAAGCCCTGGTTTGGATGACAGGTCCCCCACCTGGACAAGCTTGGACAATGTCTCTGCGATGTCTCGTTTCTGTAGGAACAGTGAACCACAGACGGCTAATCACGTCCGGAACCAAAGGCACCTGCCCTATCTGCCTCTACATTTGCTGGGGAATCTTTAAAGAGGCTAAACCTCACTTTCATGCTTGTCTTTTATTCACGGTAAGTGCTTATCGAAACCGAGCTGTTGCCACTGCCCCGTGTTCCCTCCCCCAAGCTGGAAGAATGCTTGACGTAAGTACCAGCCAATCTGGGTAAATACGAATCTCTCCTTACTGTCACTGTTGGCATATTATGTCCCTGAGGGAACATTCTTTTCATAATATCATAAGCTGCTTAGCTGTGTGCTTCTATTTAAGGCATACATATTAATAGCTATAAGGAAATCATATTTAAACTGTTCCCTGCAATCAATGTCTTTAGGATTGCTGTTCTACTTTGTATAAGAAGGTACTAATAACTTAGAGGCACTTAGACTGGGCAGTCTAATCCGTTTGTATGATAAAGACTTGGTTTGAGTGTGCCAGATCACAGGACGAGGTGCTGTAAGCGTGAGTGGTTCCCCCATCGTCTTCCAGCCCCGTCACTTCTGCCGTTCCTGTTTCTCCCTCTCTCTTCCACTTCTCTCTCTTCCACTTCTCTCTCTTCCACTTCTCTCTCTTCCACTTCTGACAACGCACCGAAGAAGCGCGCATTAAGCTCATCATGCACCCAGCGAGTTCATGACCACTGAGTGGCCACTAGCCGCTGTGAGTAGCAAATTACCCCATCTACAAAACACACACGCGGACGGGCATGTTTATGCACACACACACACACTCTCACACACACACACACACACACACACACACACACACACACACACACACACACACACACACACACACACACACACACACACTCATAGGAACAAATCAGCCCATTACTTTGATGCTGAGTAGAAAATGATATTGCCCTAGACCACTGCTGTCTGACCAGTCACTACAGTAGACCACAGCACCTCATTCATTAAACAGGAGCCGGTCACTGTGTATTTCTGATGATACCATTTAGCTATGTGATTCCACAAATATTCAAACTGAAGACTAATTAAAACAACCCTAATTTTTTTCTCATCTTTATTCATAGCATTTGCCTCATCCTCCCAAATTAAATTAGTAAAGCCATGAAAAGTGATATGATGGTTCATAAGCAGTGTGTAACACAACGTAAAACATTTCCAGTCCAGAACTCTGGAAATTGTGCCACCACTGGTTAACTGACCTGTGTACAAACATTATTTAACCACCCCACATAACCTAAGTTAGCAGTTATCACAGATGTTGTACCAGCTATGTTCAACACAGAGAAACAGATGAAGAAATGGAGGAAAACTCGTGGACTCAATGTGTTTCACCCATTTTGGATGGTGATGAGAAACACAATTAAAGCCAAAAAGGTTCCAGCCAGTTGTAGTTTCTCAGAGACACAGATTGACTGTAGCTCGAATACCATACCTTTTCATTAACGTCTGCAGTTGTCATGGCCGTCTGCAGGCTAGCTAGCTTTTCAGGTAGACCTACCTGAAGATGCCCAGAAGATGCACGACTTCTGAAAACAACAGAAAACAAAAACAACCACAATATCAAAAAGACCTTCAAGAAAAGATTTAACCCCATTATTATATCAGAGTTTGGGTGGGTTTTTATAGTGGCAGGAAGACGGCCCTATATGTTTAACACATTATTGATGTGTGACACAGTCATTATTGAATTAAGGCACATCCAGACCTGATGCACAAGTTATTTCAAAATAGTAGTCAACCTCTCATGCTTGTAACGTTAGATAATAATTTTTAAGTGATTATCTAATAACTGGATTGCCGATTTGATCGACGTTTAAGAGTACATATCCAGGTTGGAGATGAGCGGCTGGCCAGCTAACTTCTGTATCCGGTGTGTATGGCTAACAAAAACAATAATCCTGAGCAAAAGGATGGGAAAGCATGTTTCAGCTTCTCTGGACATACAGAGGAAGACATTTACTTACACGTCTAGATTTAACCGCCTAAATCTCCATAGGCTGGCCTGTATTTCTGGTTCTGCCGTGTTTTCTGGACGTCTCCCCAGACACGCTCCTGCACAACACGTCCTCATCGCCCTGCCAGAACCGTTTAGACCTACCAGTGTTTCAGTGCTGAGCTTTTTGAGGAGCTCGTACACAAAACTGCGGTTTTATAAAACGTAATTTTTGTAAAGTTCTGTTTTCTCTGACTATATTTGAGTCCCGCCTTTATATAAGTATTTATATATGTTTCTGATACAGTTACAACTGGCTTGAAGTCGAATTGTGTTGGCTGCTTAAATGCTGCTGTAATTTGATGACCCACCATCATAGGGAGTTTTTCCTCGCCACTGTCGCCTTTGGCTTGCTCATTAGGGTTCTGGACCCATAGTATTGTTAACCTTTTAAATCCTGTAAAGCGCTTTGTGACAACATGTGTTGTGAAAAGCGCTATACAAATAAACTTTGATTTGATTTGATTTGACTGTAAAAAGCTGTTTCGCAATAGCTCTTTTTAGACCTGTTTAGTTTTTTTTAACTTTTGTTTCTCATACAAAGAAAATTACTATACTCTCTTAACAAAACTTTCGATAGAAAGAGCTAAAACACCGTTTGAATTTTAAAGGTTACACATCATAGGCTATTGTGCTTGCCTCATGTGTAGTGCCCCCTAGTGGTGTGAACATATTCGCCGCTTTCTGTTAAAGTTTCGCGTGTGTGCACGGGTTTAATAGCGTAACGTAACATGAAATCTGAGCTTCTTTATATTATCAAGTACTGTAGTGCAGTTAAAAAATTTAGTGACACTGACTCGTCTGACTAGCCTACCATGTAGAGACCATCATCCAAACAGGCCTGTACATGTAACAGTATGCAGGCCCCAACTTACTAAATTTGGTGTTTAATTTTAATTGTTAGATTTGTTTACTGAGAAACACGTATGTTATAAAAGTATTTTCTTTTTAATCTATGTTTTAGTATAATTTGTTTGAAATGTTAAGCTACATAAAACTCAGCTATTTTAATATCAAAATTATTGCTGAAAAAAAGAGTTTTTAATATGTTTTTAATGTTACCAGAAGTCATTGTTTTGTTCTTTGTTTTTCATACTGTCAAAAAAAAGGAATGGTTATTTAGCAAATGACACAGGTGAAAATCAGTCTGTTTCGGATCATGCTATATTTCAGAACAGAACATTGGTGAGATTTTATCTGGATTTTTATTGAACACTTTAGTACTTTAGCATAGGCTTATAAAAGGAGACTACATAGAAGAAATCACATTGATGACGCCCTATTGAAAATCAAACAAATTCCATAACTGTAATTTTTAAATATTTTATTCTCATAGCTGTATTTCTGGAGAGTCGTAAGGCTGACACTACTACGACTTTATGAATTGTCTGCCCATGCGACCACCAGGGGGGGCTGGATCACAGTGTTAGGAACCGAACATGCAGGAGATAGAGGAACCGGAGCTGGGCCATGGTTCTCTGAGCTTAGATGAGTGCCTCAATTGTGAGGATATGTTCCTCTAAGCCTCTGGTTGACAGCAACACAGTACTCTTATTTAAAGCAATTTCAAACATGTCTTGTCTGACAAGTTTTAAATCCTTCTTAACACCCCGTAACAGCCGCGAGTTTACTGTCAGAATTAAAGAGGAGAATTCTCAGAGGGGGAGAAATTATCACTTTCATTTTGTTCGCCTGTGTTCTGGAGAAGGGACAAGGCGAGGATGTTTACCTAGGGATGAATACATTATTACCAATTTGCAACACAATGCCTTTCAGCACTATGAAAAGGGCTGGTGCAAAGTTTACCTTCTATTTTAATTGCTGACATCATGGATGATGGAATAACGGTAGCTGCAGTTGTTGGGGAGGACGTCATATCCTGGGTCTTATGGGGCAAGACAGACGTCTCCTCTGATCAAAACCTTCATGCTGGGTTTAACACGAGCTGCTAATGGGTGTAGACCTGGGCGTGTGTTAGCCAACAATGACTCCCTCTGCTTTGTGTCCATAACAAAAGTGTGGTTGAACCGTGTGGCTTTTTACACAAGTGCACACTCTTGGCGATTGGACATAAAAGTCTTTATTCTGTCTCTCTTTTTTTTCTTTTCTTCTCAAAGAATTCATGGAATTTAAATAGAGGCTCTGGCTCAGAGCAATATTATGAAATAGAACTTTTTCCAATGTATCATTCCCCTAAAATGCTTCTAATCAAATAGATTCTTAAATAAATACCAGATAACTCCAAAAAATTGAATAAATGATAATCCAAGTAAATCAAATTAAAGGAAAAAATGAAGTTTTCTTTCCCAGTGGGTCTGTGTAAGTGTTGTGTCTGAGGCCCCAGTGGGATGCGTCTGAGCACCACGCCTGCCTCCCTTCTGTGAGGTTTTTGCACTCACTCCCCCCTTTCCCCCATTTTTTTTGTTATCTGTCCCAAGAAGCAAAAACAAATCACCAAATGTAACAATCTTCCGCCTGTCCAGGTCGCTCTGGCATGTGAGGAAGGTGCAGAGATAAGGCCCCTGGTACGTGTCGGTGCTGTGTGAAAGGCCTACCCTATCTGCTCATACTGGCTTCTGCTTAGTCTAGTCAGCCACAGAAATATGTCGGGAGATCTGATAGGGAGAAATCGGCCCATCTCAACATCAGTGCGAGCGCATGCCTTCCACGGCTGGTGTTTACGCTGGCCTGGCCCTCTGTTCTGAAGGGAAGTATGTCAATAGCTGCTGCACGGGCCTGGATCCGGCCCATGGGCGGGGACAGCCCTGGTGACCTCACGGTGGCGTGGTGGCTCGTCGGAAGCTGAAGGGCCATCTAATGGGCACGCTCAGGAATGTGAGCTTCTAGGCTGCAACTCCAAGCAGATGCCGGACATCGGTCGTTTGGCTGATTAAACCCGGTGTGCGCATGTGCTTTTGGGTACAGATGGTACACGGTTATTACTTCAGTTGTTATTCTCTGAGCTTGTGTATTTAATTTTACTTTAATTGAACTGGTGACATTCATTTTTACCTTTCTAAACGCAGGTTACAGGATCAGGTGTAAGTGTTGACACGTGTAGAGGACTAGTGCCTGGGTGGTAATGGCTTTACTCCTCAGCGTGCTGTGTTTGGGTCTTTGATAAAGGCGGCGGTGATTACTGGTTAGAAGCGGTGTCAGTGGACCGTCATGCCCTGTGCTCCCAGTGTGATGACTCCGGCTCTCTAATTAGCCCCAAGGGGCTCGGCTGCTGTCCGTGGTGTCATCAGGTGGCGCGGCGTGGCCTTGGTCCCGTGCCCCCTGCTCCTCCATGTCTGCGCCCGCCTGGGGCACTCGGAGAGCTGGCCCAAGGTCACACTGCCACTGAGTGTCCCCTCCCACGGCCGGGGCGCCGCTGACCACGTGCCCAAGGAAATGTGTGGTGCACATGTGAAGTGTGGCGTTGCTTAAAGATGACCCGGATCCTGTCCCTTCGTGCTCCACTAAGATGCTGAAAAGAGGTGGTCACCATGAGAACAGCCCGACTCGGAGATGGGAAATTTTAGTGAATAGCACAAAGACTTTGACTTACTTGATCTAAGCCGTGGGCTTTTAGAGTGGCGCGCAGGCCGCCAGGAAACCTCTTCCTTCTTGATCTTTACTGCCTTGACTTTCAGAGCTGTTCAAAGACTTGTGAGCTACATCCTTGCAAGTCAAACTGTCAGTGAGAAGGTAGATGGCTTGAGCTTTCATATTATTCCTTTTGGGAAATTCAAACATTTTAAAAGAAAAATGTATTTTCTACATTTAATTTTTCATTCAATATCATTGCTAGTAATTAAATTGTGTATAATTTGTATTATGTATAATGTCTTGGTGGTCACCAGAGTTATGGTGAATAGACGTGTATATGCCAGACTGCTAAATAAATCGAATGAGAGAATTACTTCTAATAGATGTAAAGCGTAGACCTAATTTAAATTACAGTGAACACGCAGGAGTCTGTGCGGTGCTACAGCAGGCCACGGTGTATTTAAATGTGTCAACCAATATTTGACACATAATCAAAGAGACTGCTTAAGGCAACAGGGGGCTTTTGGATTAATAGCTTTATTTACAAAGCTATAGCTGGATACTGCATGTGCGTGTTTAGTTAAGGGCTGTGTTTGGTGTTTGCAGTAATTGCCTTTTGAAGTGAGCTGCATTCACTCATTTGGCCTGAAACAGCAAACTGATCAGAGAACATATAACAGACTTAAGTGAAATGTGCCTCTTTGCCTTTAAGTCTACCCTGAATGTCACATGCCTTTGGAATCCGTGTGTTCCCTGGCTTTGATGAGCTTTAATTCACTCTCGTTCTAATCCACCCTGGTATGGTGCATGCGACGTGTTTCTCTCGTTACATGTATGTGTGTTTGTATGTATCAGTGTTGTAAGATGGTTCTTTGATTAGAACCTCTTGTGCCTTTTCTTGCACATGTGCATGTTTTGCACACTTTGAAATACAATATTGAAGTTGTTTTATTATCTATGGGAAATAATGTTTGTGTTGGACAAGACTGAGAAGGTGTCAAAGGTAATTTCATTTCAAAATGAAAAAAATCTACTTAGGTAAGATATTAAGATTAGGTATTTAGGTAAGATACTTAGAGATATGTAAATTCTAGTAAAGTACACTGAGTTTGCAGAGAAACTGAAACAGAAACAGTTTCTCTGGAAACTTTGTGCACTTTACTACAATTTCTACAACAATAGGCCTATACAATTACGGTAATTATTTTAAAATTATTTAAATGTCGTATAATGAGAGAGATACAAATTATAGTGAAGTATACAAGTTTTGTGATAAACAGGGCATTTCAGACAGAAATTTCAGACAGCTATGCAAGGTTCTTCATTTTCTTCTGCACCACGGCACTCTGCTGCTGGCTGACCTTCGTGACCCTCGTGGAGCAGACGAAGTGTGTGGCAGGCGGAGTGTGTGGCAGACGGAGTATGAGGTGCTGGTCCTTCCCTCATGCCCATGGCCGCCCCTGGGATCTGTCACGTCTTTGATTCCCGCAGCTCTGGGAGGTCTCTCCCTGGGCTCAGCAGACATTTGTTGCCACTCATTCTCACCATCAGCAGTTACTTTGTGTGGTTTGTCGAGCGAACACTGCCCTGCGGCGTGGGCATGAGGGTATTTGGAGGCAATATAAAGCAGATGGTATCCTGGCTAAATGAGGGAAGATTCACACGCAATAATGAAGGGCAGACCCATTTCTGTATGCCTGATGTGTATCTGAAAACCTCTGTAAATACTGTTTCTGCGCTGAAGGTTTTATCAGCAGATATACATATCCCTCGGCAACCGCTGGCCCCACATGAGGGCGTGCCCTATCTCCCGTATCACCTTTACTCTTTACAAGTCTACTCTCAAGGAGGAGAGAAACGTACCCCACCTAATCTAATGATTTGCCTTTGTCCCTGTCTGACCTCTGACCCTTCGGTTACAGGGATTTGTTGCATTCTTTCTGCATTCTGTTTTTTTTGTTTGTCATGTACATTTTTGAATGAATGTGAAGATAACTCAAGATGAACGTACAGTCATCAGCTTCTGAAGGTCGCAATTCAGCGCCGTCCGATGTTTTCAGCTTTCATGGGTCCTGGCTGAATGTATGTAGCAACACTTTCTGTGAACTCTGCTGTTGAAACCCTGCAGTGAAAGTGAGTTTCATTCCCATTGTTCTCCAAATAAAGACTGAGATGTTTAACTACATCTTGGCAGTTACTAGATTCACTGGAATTACTTTCCACACATTCCATTATTGTGCACATTGCACCCCATAATCACGGAACAATTTCTATATGGTGCAGCTTACAATTTACCAAGGTGTTTCACTGTTTTTTTGACAGTATTAAAAACACAGTACCAAACAAAACGGACACAAAAATGTTAACGGTTAAATGGTCCTTTCTTGTGTGGAAGGCCATGTATTTGATGGTTTGGTTGAGAGCAGCAGGTGTTGGGGTGATTAGGACTGCTGGGGTGTGTATTGGAGGGGGATGAGAGTGATAGGTGTTGTTAATGCTACTAGCTGTTGGGCTGGTGATGGCTGGAAAGTGTTGGGGGTAGTTAGGAGTAGTTGGTATTTGGTTAGGCGGAGCTGGTTGGATAATTTAGGGCTGGGTGATTGGCAGGGGTGTTTGGTGTTAGTTGGTATAAGTGTTTAGGGAATTGAATAAGGTGTAGAGGAAAAAACTGTAGAGGTAATTTCATATGTAATTATTAATGTTTCAAAACTGCCACTGTAGAATTTTCACAATTTTTTTGTTTTGTTATTTTTAGTTTTTTGGACATTTTGTCTGTCAGTGTTTATAGTTTTATTAGATTCAGTATTTTGTGTGATTTATCATTGAACATTCCTTGTTAGCACTTTTTAAACAACCTGAGGATTAAGAAAGTCTCTCTACACATCAACCATGTCATTCTTTATCATTCCCGCTCCTGCTCTGCTACGTTAGGCTGTTCCATGTGCAGGAAGCATCCTCCCTGTGTGGACTGTCACACGGGTCACCGGCCCATGTACTTAGCGGGGCCGGTGTCTCTTCAGGCTGGCTTATTTAATGATAAACTGTGCTTCTGTCTGTGCCCGGCTCGTGGTGATGTATGCTAGGAGCGGAGGGGCCACGGCAGCGGGGACAGGCTCTCTGTTCTTGAGATGGGCTTTGTGGCCCGTCGGCTGGCCTTGCCGTGCTGAGACAGGAGCCTGGGGCGGTGCTACAGACGAGGTCAAGGCTCGGGTGAGATGGTGATCAAGCAGAAGGATGACCTTGACACTCTGTGGCACACTCCTGGAGCTGTGTGTGTGTGCGTGTGTGTGTGTGTGTGTGTGTGCATGCGTGTGTGTTTGTGTGTGGTATTTTGGCCTGCACTATGCACCAATCAGCTTGGCAGGAGGAGAGAAATATCATTTCTAAGTATTGTAGAGGAATATGTCAGCCACTGGCTTGTTGCCACGGAAACTAGCTTAGTTTTGGAGTGGAGTTTTTTCATTCTGTCTTTTACTTATTCAGTTTAGGCCTTGGATGCCAAGTTGAATCATCTCAGTGTTTTGAACAGTTCAGCGATTCAGTTCAAAATACACTGATTCCATGGTTTAGGAGAAGACCGATCCTTTTGTGCACTGTATACGGCGATCGCCCATTGTGCTTGACTTGTCACCACGGATGAACTATATCCCCCACTCAAAAAGACATCTGACATCTTAAAATGTCATTTTTTCCAGCATATTCCAAACACAAATTCCCCAGTGAGTTTATACTAAGAAACTATAAACCGTAGAAAAGCTAGAAAATATATATATTTCATATATGACTTTGGCAGCAGCAGCACCGTGTCGTCTGACATACACACTGTTTTTCTTTCGTGCTGTGGGAGAAATCACGGAGCATCTGCAGAAATAAAAAAGAAAGGGAGGGGGGAGGGGGGGAAGGTCAACAGGATGTGAAGCGTCTATTATCAGCCATCTTCTTCTGGCTTCCACAAGCAGCTTGTTTCCTAGCTGCTGGCTAGCCACGCATGAAGGGAGTATAATTTTAGCCAATCTCCTGCTAGCTTGGGTGTACAGAAAGCCATTGTAGGCCTGCAAAATGGTCACAATAGACTCAGTGGCCCCCAGATAAAGATCTGCATAGGTAATGCCAGGACAGCAGTAAATGTGGTTTTTGCTTCCTTGCATTCGGCGTGCACTCACTTGCCGCTCTGACCACTGTTTGTCCTCTTGGCTTTGAAGGTGATGGATAGCATTTTTGTGGCTTATAATTGCGAGGGCCAGAGCATGTGCGGAAATTGATTAATTTCCTGGGCGAATAATACATTACCCCGGACACTTCTTTGCTGTTTATCAGGCCATGCAGCCGAAGGCTTTGTTTGCTCTCTTCAACTTTCCCCAACTCGTCCTATCTGTGGCTTTTCAAGAGCTCTCCTGTCTGAAAGGCCTTCAGTCAGTATGTTGGTGTTGCTTGTGCTGTAACTCGGCGATCAAAGCCGCGGGGGAGGGCAGCTGGCAGCATCGGGCGTGGGTCCTTGTACCTGAACACACGACTCCCCAGATACAAACTTTGTACTTTGCATTATTTTCCCAGAACGCAGCCTGCGTTGTGCATGGGGGCCATGATGCCGTGCGTCGCTGCTGAGTTCAGACGTGTACGGATGACAAGCGGCTGTTTGTCACGCATGCGTCAGAATGAGCCTGAGACCTCCTCTTAGACCTGCATGTCACGGGCTGTGTGGGGCCCCGACGTATTGTTTTGACACTTTAATCTCCCTGTACTTAGAAATGCACATTTATGCGTTCATGATTTCTGCATGTACTGTTAGATCGTAGATGCTGGCTGTGTCAGTGTCTTCGTGAACTCGGCAGTAAACTCTTGACAACACATAGATTGATAGAGAACAGGCTTATCTGCACATACGCTTTGCCATCCGGGAGCAAAGCTGCAGCATGCTGGGATAGACTGATCCAGCGTGGTGATGTGCGGACCAGCCGAACGCTTGTGCGGTTGTAGGTAGGACTGTTATGTGAGAACTGGACTACAAAAAAGTGTCTCTTCCAGTCAAATGGTGGAACTGCAATAAGACGACGTGGCTGAATGTGAACAGCACAGAGGAAACGAAGCTGTGTCATCCCACCGTGTGTTTTGTAGAGTGCTTAATGCAGTATAAACGTGCTAAATATATGCAGCATGTTTTAAGGGAAACAAAGGCTTCTTACAGTTGCCTCTGCTGTTTGTTAAACATACCAGTAATGTCTGGAACTAAATCTGTGTATTGTCTGATCTAAGGTGCTGTGCTTTCAGGCCCTCTGAGTGTAGCCACAATACACATTCCCATCTCGTGTCCGATCTCCCGGCGTGCGGATGCCTCGGCTTGAAGTGGCACGGCTGATGAGGGACGAAGAGCGCGGATCAAAACAAGTTTTTCAACCGGGGGGGAAAAAAATGTGTCATAATTTTCACAAAAGAAAAATGAGACTATCGTAGCCCAACATCTGGTGTCTTCATCAGGAGCCGTTTGTCAACACTGTGATGAGTGGTGGTGCGAGTGCCACGCGCGTCTCTTTAGATCGGAGCGCGTGATGTGGCCCCTGTGTTTATGCATTAGAGGCGATGAATGAGCGGACTACGCTGCGGCTCGTCGCCCTGTTAATTGTTTATGTTTCCCAGTGGAACCACTTTCTGTGGAAGACACAAAACACACGGCTGAATGAATCTTGTGTGCACACAACAGAGTGGCCCTTTCGCTCAAGAACCGACGCTGAATCAGACTGAAGGGCGAACAGCGTGTCGTGCCAGGGCTAACGATTAAGATCAGCAATTAGGTGGGAAGAAATAAATAAAAAGGAACATTTCAGTGCAAGGACAAAAAAGAGATATTTGGTAAGGTGTTTTTGGAATTCTACAATTAATCCAACTGTCATAACTAAACATAATAATAAATGCAAAGAGGGGAACGAAAACAAACCCGTGAAAGACATTCGAGGCGCAGAGACCGTTGTGCCGCTCGCGCGCTGCTTTGTTCAACTTTTGCAGGGCGAGCGCTCACATTCTTGTGCGAGTGCCACACTCCCCTCAGGTCGTCGGAGACGGAAGAATGCAGTGGTAGCTGGGAGGAAAGAACCGCAATTGCCACTTAATTAACCTCTCTCACCACCTCCTGCTCACAGCAGTTTTCCCTGAGACTCATCTTAATAGTTTTATGACCTTGCCGTCAATAAGACTGAGACAGGCTGAATTGAGGTATGATTTAATTAAAGCGGTGCATATGTTTAAGAAATGTAACCACACTGCTTTGAAAACAGCGGGGCGTAAAAGTGCCAAGTGTGACTGCACCGTTAAATATTAACCACGCAAATGTGGAAGTAAAGCCCGGCGTTGCATGTTTAGTTCGTTGCAAATCGGTGCTCATTGCATCTGTGATCTACTGCCGATGTCTCTTCAATGTCAATTCTGCATCGTCACGTTTCAGTTTCATACACTACGTAGTTGAATGTCTAACCAAATGTGTTTTTACAATTTGCAATCTCACAGTTTGGGTTGAATCTAACCCGTAATCTCACAGTTTGGGTTGAATCTAACCTGTAATCTCACTGTCTGAGTTGAATATAACCCATAATCTCACAGTCTGGGCAGAACTGAATCTGTAACCTTAAGGTTTAATGAATTGGTTTGACTCTAACCAATTCCATATATTAAGATGGTTTGAATGCTTCTGGCTGAGTCACTCCTGCCGTGAGCAAATGGTGAAAGAGCACACCACAATGTCCCACTGCTCCTTGCAGATTCAACTGCAAAGGAACGTGAAAATCGAACATTTGTAACTGATCAGTGATTCTGATTAGTGACAATCGTGTACTTTCCGTTACACCACGTAAACAGTGCGGCCATTTGTCCTTGTATTCTCCTTCGTGATGAGCTGATGTATGCAAACATGATGTCAGAAATCACGTCTTGGCTGCAGTCAGCACTTCAGGGCCACAGCGACTTCTCCAGAGACGCAGCGAGTCGCCGCCGCCTGTTCCGTCTTCGTGTTTCATTCCTGCATGCTGGCTTTTTGTTTCCTGTTCCTTCTCCACCAGATCACATAAGTAAGATCAACAATAGGAGAGTATACATCTTAAGAGCACTGAACTCCTTGCTGCTTACACAGAGACTTAGAAACTCAAACAAAGGCAGAGAGGGAGCGAACAGCGCCACCTGTCACGGCCTTGACCGCTGGCAAGCTCTCCTGCCGCTTGCGCACGGCTCTCCTGATGAGAATGAAACGTCTTCATAATAGTAGGGGTGTTCCTGGCTATGTGCACTGATATGATAATCCGTTTTTCATACAATGAAGATAATGATCATTATTATTGCTGCCGGTTGGAAGGGGCAAGGCAGCAGTTTGGATTCGAGTCTTCGCGCTAATCCGCCTACCTTGAAAGGTTAAATACAGATTTGAATATTATGATCCTCCTTTCTCTGTCACAAAGGCATAATGGTGCAAGGACTCAATGTATGTTTAACGTTCCTGTTAAGTACCAGGGAATTCCAGTTTGATGATTTATGGTGCAGCCACTACCTTCTGAAACATTTGATCCATGTAGTGATACGGTGGTATAGCTACATTTTCAGCATGAACTTGTGTTTCATAGGTACACTATCCAATACAGGGAGAGCTGTGCCTTTCGATTTCAGGATTAGCCACAGTCAGGGGACTTATGCGACTTAATAACAGAATGGACACACACACACACACACACACACACACACACACACACACACACACACACACACACACACACACACAGCCAAATGTTTGGCCAATGGGGTACATGTGGCTGCAAAACAAGCAGTGGTCAACCTACATTAAGCAATCCAGGTGAACCCTGTTCTTGAACACACCCCTTAGATTATGTGAACATGTGTGTTAGCAATTCCCGTAAACATCTTGCAATTCCCATCTTGTTCTAAACCCGTAAAGATGATCCTTCTCCTCCCGCAGGACTGAAAACATGAGGAACAGCAGCTAAATGTCACTTTACTAACAGTTTCACATTTCTGTTTACAGTTTTTGACGACTGCTAACGTGCATTTCCCAATACTTGTGATACATTGTCAAAACTCTAAACACAGCAACACATTGACCTCACACAAATAGCCAAATAGTTCATATCGTGTTCAAAAGTGCATTTTCCTAACTAAATAACAACTCTGCATTTCACAATGCAAACAACTTTGTTAAAACACAGCAAACCTGGTTCAGTATCCAATCATTCTTTCAAACACTAGCACATATTCTCTTTTCGAGATGAATATAGTCAATCACTGCACAACCACTGTAAAAAAACTAACATTTGATGGCAATACAGAAACAGTATTACATGTAATATTTTACCCTCTCCCAGCAAACAACAGACATTTTACAGTAACATCTGTTGTTTTCTTAGTCAGTTCATTTTTACTGTAATCCGCTTCATTTGGACTTTTTTTCAAATGTACATTTTTGGCAACATACTGTCTACACAATGAGTGATATTTACTGTTAGGTACTATATGGAATGTAGATTAGACAAAAAAATGAGTCAGTAACAGTTTTGCAGTAAAGGGTATATTTTACTGTATAGGGACATTACTGTAAATTGTGGCCTAACCCAAAAAATAATTATCGTAATTGTAAACATAATTAGCCATGGTCCCACACATACAAAAAAATACACATATACAAAAAAAGCCACACAAAGGGGAAAAACAGAATACAAAACTGAACAGTCTTGTTAGGTCTAATCTAAACGGTCTTCAGCAGTTGGCCACATGTTTTCATCCACATCACATCTGATGTTGGCCCTTGCCATGGACCTGGGAAAGAAAAGCTTGGTATGCCTTATTCACCCCTGGCAGTCTTCAGCTGAAATGTCTCTGCAGCCGGGATCCATTGCATTCAGGAGGGACATTTGGTCATGGGGCCGATGATCATACACCTTCCACCTCCAGACTGAAAAAAGTTCCTTAGTGGGGTTGAGGAAAGGCGAGTAGGGCGGGAGGAAAAGGGACATCACTCTTTGTGATGACATGAGAATGACAAAATGCTACATTGTCCCATCACAAATGTCTTCGTGTTTCCTCTCACCTGTTCCCTTTCTGCTTCTGGAACAAGTTGTTGGTAGAGTTCATTCAAAAACGAAAGAAGGAGGTCACTGTTATAGGGACCAATCTGGCATTTGTGAAGGACCAAACCAACACTTGAGATTGCAGGACAAATTGTTATATTTGCTCCTCTCTGACCCGGTACATTACTGTACTTCATTTTATACTTTTTATAAATATATATATATATATATATATATATATATATATATATATATATATATATATATATATATATATATATATATATATTATACTATACTTCATTTATCTATATGTGCAAAAAATGTGTACAACAGTAATAACTTTTCAGCTGCCTTTGTTTTTGCAGAACTTGGCATTTTATACGATATTTAAGGTTTCATTTTTGGCATGCTGTGTACAAGCAATTGTAAATAAGACAAAAACGATCCAGAATTTTGTTATTGGATAACCTTGTGTGTATAGGAAATTTAAGCATTATAAAAAACATGTAAAATGACTGCATTTTGTGCCATAACAACATGAATTGAACTAATAGTATAGCCACTGAAAACTGATGTTGTGTTCACTGTGTTTGGAGTTTTGAAAATGTGACTACAGATTGGACAAACGCACGTTAGCAGTCGTCAAAAACTGTAAGACACTCAGTCACTCTCAGTGGATTTGGGAAAGGTGAGAGGTCGATCTGCAGGTTCATAAATGCAGGCGCAACAGCGGTGGTGTGCAGAGGAACGGATCTACCTTTGTGTAGAGGAACAGGTCTACCTGTGTGTAAAAGAACAGGTTTACCTTTGTGTAGAGGAACAGGTCTACCTGTGTGTAAAAGAACAGGTCTACCTTTGTGTAGAGGAACAGGTCTACCTGTGTGTAAAAGAATAGGTCTACCTTTGTGTAGAGGAACAGGTCTACCTGAGTGTAGAAGAACAGGTCTACCTGTGTGTAGAGGAACAGGTCTACCTGTGTGTAAAAGAACAGGTCTACCTTTGTGTAGAGGAACAGGTCTACCTTTGTGTAAAAGAACAGGTCTACCTTTGTGTAGAGGAACAGGTCTACCTGTGTGTAAAAGAACAGGTCTACCTTTGTGTAGAGGAACAGGTCTACCTGAGTGTAGAAGAACAGGTCTACCTGTGTGTAGAGGAACAGGTCTACCTGTGTGTAAAAGAACAGGTCTACCTTTGTGTAGAGGAACAGGTCTACCTGTGTGTAAAAGAACAGGTCTACCTTTGTGTAGAGGAACAGGTCTACCTGTGTGTAAAAGAATAGGTCTAACTTTGTGTAGAGGAACAGGTCTACCTGAGTGTAGAAGAACAGGTCTACCTGTGTGTAGAGGAACGGATCTACCTTTGTGTAGAGGAACAGGTCTACCTGTGTGTAAAAGAACAGGTCTACCTTTGTGTAGAGCAGGTATCACCAAATGGCGGACCGTGGTCCGGATCCGGACCCGAACGCCGTCCTGTCCGGACCCAATCACATTCCTGATTAACTGGATACGGACCCAAATGCCAAAAAAATTTTAACGGGAGACTATATTTTAAAACGGAGAATTTATTTTCAGACGAGTGTTACGTTCACCACCCATTTGAGTGTTACGTTCAACCCCCCCCGCTCAACAACTTTCGTTCGCCACCGCGAACCCGGACCTAAGGTCTGAGCTATCTGCCAAAAATGGACCGCGGAAAGATTTAATTGATTACCCCTGGTGTAGAGGAACAGGTCTACCTGTGTGTAAAAGAATAGGTCTACCTTTGTGTAGAGGAACAGGTCTACCTGTGTGTAAAAGAACAGGTCTACCTTTGTGTAGAGGAACAGGTCTACCTGAGTGTAGAAGAACAGGTCTACCTGTTTGTAGAGGAACAGGTCTACCTGAGTGTAGAAGAACAGGTCTACCTGTGTGTAGAGGAACGGATCTACCTTTGTGTAGAGGAACAGGTCTACCTGTGTGTAAAAGAACAGGTCTACCTTTGTGTAGAGGAACAGGTCTACCTGTGTGTAAAAGAACAGGTCTACCTGTGTGTAAAAGAACAGGTCTACCTTTGTGTAGAGGAACAGGTCTACCTGTGTGTAAAAGAACAGGTCTACCTTTGTGTAGAGGAACAGGTCTACCTGAGTGTAGAAGAACAGGTCTACCTATGTGTAGAGGAACGGATCTACCTTTGTGTAGAGGAACAGGTCTACCTGTGTGTAGAAGAACAGGTCTACCTTTGTGTAGAGGAACAGTTCTACCTGTGTGCAGAGGAACAGGTCTACCAGTGTGTAGAGGAACAGGTCTACCTGTGTGTAGAAGAACAGGTCTACCTTTGTGTAGAGGAACAGTTCTACCTGTGTGCAGAGGAACAGGTCTACCAGTGTGTAGATGAACAGGTCTACCTGTGTGTAGAAGAACAGGTCTACCTTTGTGTAGAGGAACAGTTCTACCTGTGTGCAGTGGAACAGGTCTACCTTTGTGTAGTGGAACAGGTCTACCTGTGTGTAGAGGAACAGGTCTACCTGTGTGTAGAGGAACAGGTCTACCTTTGTGTAGAGGAACAGGTTTACCTGTGTGCAGAGGAACAGGTCTACCTGTGTGTAGTGGAACAGGTCTACCTGTGTGTAGAGCAACGGGTCTACCAGTGTGTAGTGGAACAGGTCTACCAGTGTGTAGTGGAACGGGTCTACCTGTGTGTAGAGGAACGGGTCTATCAGTGTGTAGAAAAACGGGTCTACCTGTGTGTAGTGGAACAGGTCTACCTGTGTGTAGAGGAACAGGTCTACCTGTGTGTAGAGGAACAGGTCTACCTATGTGTAGAGGAACAGGTCTACCTGTGGCAGTGCTGCCCAGAGAGGTTTAAGTGGACTTAAGCGAGATTAAATCCGTGTATGATTCACACCGCCACGGCAAATTGGAAGTGGGGCTCAGTGACCCAGTTCCACTCGCCTGTCCTACATGAAACCCTCTTCAGATAACAGCATGGTAAAGACCAGCAGGGGCGATATTTCCATTTTGTCCTGGCTGCTATCATGGTGTTAAACACTTAAAATTTGCACACTGGAAAATAGTGTGCCTTGTACCGACACGTTTGTGTACTTTGAGAAAAAGCTGTGTGAAAGTCTGCCACCAAACCACAGTGAACACAGTTGTATTGTTTCTCAAAGCACCACCACATACTGTATACAGACACACAAATAAACAATCCAACACTTAACTTGGTATAGTCGTGTTTAGGGCAGCTGAGGTCCTTCACGCCGAGGGTCCGAGGTGCAGGGCTTCAGACTGGAGGTCCTCACACCCTCTTTGTCCAGCTTAGCATCACCTCCACGTGGGCAGGAGCTCCAGGGATGTGGGCACGGATGGAGATGAAGGAACGGGGGGCGTTTTTTCCACAGATCTCCTCTCGCCGCCGTGAGATTACTTTTTCGTTACACATGAGGCCCATGGTGAAACAACCTCTTGAAGCATTAAATAAAGTTGAGGTGTGTAGCACCGCTCACCACACCTCAGCAGGCAGGAAGCTAATGACTCCTGTGGAGAGACGGGAAAGAGTGTCTGTATACAGTCCCTGTCAGGTCACCAGGAGAATACACACACACACACACACACACACACACACACACACACACACACACACACACACACACACAGAACCTAATAGACACACAATTACACTCCTAAATGCATCTATAAAAAAATTACCACGTAGCACATATATAGCATTACTTTTAATATCTGCAGGAGATGATGGGTGGCAATTAAGAACAAGATTATTAAAGATTACATGGATTGTAAGCAGTTCATAATGGTGTGATGCAATGCTAAAGCATATAATATACATCTCTCCTTCAGCAGCATGGGCCAGTGAGTGATATGAAACGCATCATTTCAGACTTGATTAGGAGAGGTGGCCATTTTCTTGTCTAAAAACTCATGTCGGATTTCCTAAATCTTCCCCTCAAATTCAGCTGCTCATTCAGGCAAAGATTATAACGCTTATACATATTAATAGCAGATTTACTCACAGATTCCTGACGGCAAATGCCAACGTGCAGTAACTGAATGTGGTTATGACTGTTGCAAGGCTGCCCATTATTTCACAGTTTTCCCTTCAGGTAGAGATTTCCAGTAGGCATCACAGTGCACTTGTGATGGGTGTGAGCGGTGTGAGGGGTGTGAGCGGTGTGAAGGGGGGTTGAGACATGCCAGGATAGAAAGTAACCCTTCAGTATAGAGAGTAACCCTTCAGGATAGAGAGTTACCCTTCAGGATAGAGAGTAACCCTTCAGGGTATTGCATGGCTAGCTAGGGACTGATGTCTGTACAGTTTTAGATCGTAATAACGTTGTCATTAATGTATTTCATGGTAATATTAATACGATACTGTTATATTATTTCACTGTGAACGGTAAAGAGGGGCATTTCTGCCCCTCAGTTTAGATAGACTATACTAATGTTCACATATAGAACTCCCATACTTATATGCTGATGTTACTGCAGTAGTCATGGTGCTAGTTGTAGTCCTCTTAGTTTTCGTACTCAAAATAGTCATCACAACCTTGATTCCCTGACTGAGAAGGACTAACGTTGGTGTTAAAACAGTGTTCTACATAGTTAACACTCAACAAGGTCAGTGTGGACCCACAGCCTGTAACTTCGGGCGTTCAGAAGGACTATTTAGGTTTTAGGCAGCTTGACAGCAGGATTTAGATTTTGACTGAGGATTCAGTAATGGAGCTTCCAGACGTAGTGGCCATACACTCCTTCTGTAGTCCAGTGTATCCGGAGAGAACAGGCCCGTTTGTCTACTGCTCTTTGCTTTGTGAATGAGAGTGGGAGGGAAGCTGAGAAGAAAAGAAACAAACTCATTTATCCCACAGAATTTGTGTCAAGACGAACAACACTTCAGAAATCACAAGTTAAGTAGCATAATGAGATTTAGATTTCCTTTTCTGTGGAGGAGAATTACCGGGGCCTGGAGCAGTTCCTCCTTCCTATCTCTGCAAGTGTGCAGAGCATTGATGTAAGTGAGTTTGTGTCAGTGCCTTAGTGTATAGAGAGAGACAGGCAGACAGACAGAGGGAGAGGGAGAGAGCGAGAGAGACAGCAAGTGGGGGAGAAATGAAAGACTTGTGGGGGGTGGGGGGGGGGGGTGCGGGGGAGCAGTTAGTGCTGGCTTTTGCCAGCTTTTTTTAAAACATGATTTACATTCTCAATGTAATGTATTAAAACGTTGACAGGGCAAAAGGGATTCACAAGATGCTGCATTAGAAACTCAATTTCTATGATGAATTGCCTGAGGCCACTGAATCACAGACTGTTCTTTCCCCCACCTTCATAACTCCCTCCCAGAGCTTGCAAGGTTTATTATTATTATTATTATTATATATTTTTTGGTCCAAATCTTCTTAAACCTCCCTCTTAATCTGATCTCGTGAATGTGAGAGGGTGAAAGGATTTCCGGACGAGAAAAGCATTCTTCTTTCTCTCCCTCTCTCTTGTTCTGCTTCACGTCTCCGAGTGCTGGGTCAGGAATATTCCAGAACTGCTTGGTGTTCATGCAGTGGGGCTTTGGTCATCTTGGCCCAGGAGAGCTCACAGAAGGTCCTTTCTTTCTCCTCGTCCAGCTATAAGCCGTCGCCTTTAAACTACTTTCAAATGCACTAAACCCCAAGAATGGATGTATTCTTCAACAAGCAACCGTTTAGCAAGTGTGTGGGTCTAGTTAGTGATGTCTTATTTTTACTGGCACTAATTATATAGTAATGGTCATTCTTCGTAATTCACCTGCTATATACTTGTATTGCTGAAAAAATAATTCGGATATGAATTTTCACAAAAGGGAACTTGAAGACCATAATTTGAAAGTGGGTACTTTTCAGTGAAAATCCAGATGATACATTGCTGACAGATGATTGGAATGGTTTAGTCAAATTCTCCTGCAACTACGGAGGTCTGCGCATTTGTCTGTGTGTGTGTGTGTGTGTGTGTGTGTGTGTGTGTGTGTGTGTGTGTGTGTGTGTGTGTGTGTATGTGTCAGGGCTAGCTGGGCACAGCTGAGTTTCTCCACCATCTCCGTGGCAGCTGTGGTAATGAGAGTTCTGCCAGAGTGGTTTTCTTTTCCAGAAGGACTGTGAGGGCTTGCTGTGGCTAGGCTGGCTTCGTTGTATGTGATTGGGAAATGGACAATTGCATAGTAAAGCTTGCTGAGACGGATTTCTGCAGGTCACTGTTGAAGAACGTAGCATTATAAACCAGATCCACACTGAGGGGAAACAGTGAAAACGAACAGCTCATGTTTGTAGAATGGGAGTGTATATTCGAATTTATCTATTACACTAAGGCACATGTAAAAGTGTTTGCCAGGACTATTATTACATTTCACTGTGGCTGGGGATTACAAATGCTTTGCAAGAGAGGTCAAAGGTCTAGACTGTTCCTTGTCCCTGTTGCAGTGTGTGTTATGTCCATCACACACTGCTACTTGCCACACATCTGGTTACAGTTGGCTTCTCTACACTGTACCATTAGCACTCCCAGAAAGCCTTGGCTTTTGGGCTGGACTTTGGCAGGCTGATGTAGAGCAGGGTGAGTATTACCATCATTACAAATGGGAAATGGATGACAAACAGGTGATCTATCATGTGGAACCCTTTCTTCAGTATGCTGTTTTCTGCAGTTGGAAATAGCTGTTAATCATTTGTTAATGAGGCTGCTTGTTTTAATAAGAGGATGCTAGATTTATAGCTCGATTTACCTGCTAAGAAGATTCAGTCAGTATTCTGTCGCAGTGAATTTGCGTGCCACTTCAGATTAATTTTCTCCATCATGAAAATTGATATTCAAGCTGTTTTCATGAACCCTGACTCAAGAGTATTTGTTAAGAGAAAGCAGATGGTGTACTAAATTGAAGGCCTTCAACTGGAGGGTGCTGCCTACCACAATGGCAGTATATCACCAACAGATGATCCAGTTGTTCATGGTCAGATGCATTCTGGGATGGGACCCTCCGAAATGGGCTTCACCTCGAGAGGCTTCTTTGCATGTCCTAAACAAAGGCACTCCAATGAAACAACAGAGTGCACCAGTAGGAAGTGTGAACAGTGAGTGATTTCCTGTAAATAAACACAGCAAGATAGATGACACAACAACGAGGGTCCCTTTTATCTCCCTCGGCAACTCGGAGAGTCATCCTGTCATCTCGCAGGTTGCGGGGTACGGATGGTGATGCCGGCGTCCTGCGTGAGTGCAACTCTTCCATTATTGTTTGTGCCACACAATGGAGTGATTTTGCTCCTGGTTTACACTGGCTAAATGTGCTCTGAACATGATGGGAATGCTATTAAAAGACCCTCAGCTGGGTGCCTTTGTTTGGGGGCTTGTGGATGAGTAGGAGATGCTTGAGACTGTCTGTCCCTTGAAGAAGCCTCTTCTGTGGCAGATTTAGCTCAATACTGCTTGCTTTTTTTTTGGGGGGGGGGGGCTTTATCAGAAGATATTAATGAAAAATTAATATTACCACAGTGAGCCAAGAGAAATAAATAAAGAGCATGACAGTTTTGTCACCATAATGTGCCCACCTCAGTGCCACTGGGCCTTTAGTTAACAGGTTTGCTGTGCAAAGCCACCGTCAACCATCAGTCTGGGAGTCAAGAGTGTCCCTTAAGAAATAACACCGCAGCTTACCAAGAAAGTGAGATTCTAGCAAACGTAAACTATCAACTGAACAAGCACTCAAGTTAGTTCAAACTGGCTTAGTTTATATCAGATGTACTATTGCCATACTAATCGATGCCTACAACAAAAACTTGGTGAAGAATAATACATAATGCTTCCTTACATTTTAATAAGAATCAGAGGCAATTCTCCCACTGTGGTAAAATATGTTAAGCCGTTACACAATTTAAGTGAGTTTTAGTTTGTATAGTAGATAATAGAAAAATCGGTACATTGGCTTCAGTGTTAACTCTGGAACGTATCAGTATTTTAGACATGAGGAAAGAACGTCATGCAACACTAAGGAATGTGATTATGTGAGGAATGTTCTAATACAAAGGCCTGAATGTGATGTGTTTAAAAGGTGGTTGAGGATGGGAAGTCGTAGTGATGAGGGCCATTAATTGCAGGTTTATAGCTCATTCTCACATAAAGCCTGGGTCTGTGTTCTTATATGAATGCAGTGGTCTTTTCAAGTAAGCAGAAAAATGTGTAGAACTTTTCAGTGGTATTGTATTTAAAATATCCTTAAAATGTATTAGTGGAAAGTAAAAAAAAAAAAAAAAGCAATACAAGTGCTTCAGAAGTATGTTTAAATCTAAAGCCTTTTATATAAATCCCTAGACTTTAAATCTTCTTTTCAGCTCACAAAGTTAGTGATAGACTTGAAATATTTTTTCGTTTTTCTCTGATACTGACTAGTGAGATATAGTACAAGGGTATTATGTTGATAAAAACGATCACTGTTTTTCTTAACTCCTCCATGAACTGCTTGTAAATTTATGTGAAATGAAGGCAGCATCGCTTAGATATTTTTAATATGTCAGTATTATTTTTACGTAAGTCTCATGTCTCACTGTCCCCCTTGGCTGTGTATTTTGCTGCCACGTGGTGCCTCCACAAAACTGCTTGTGCCACATGTACAGTGACGACCCCGTCACGTGTGTGTGTGTGTGTGTGTGTGTGTGTGTGTGTGTGTGTGTGTGTGTGTGTGTGTGCGTGTGTGTGTGTGTGTGTGTGTGTGTGACCCGGGTGACTTCAGTGGAAAACCCCCTTTGTCCAGGACACCTTGGCCCCTATAAATGTGTTCAGTCGCAGACTTCCCTGTCTTTGGAAGTGTTTTATTTGTCATTCTTTCGGGGACGATAAAAAGATTGGTCTCGGGAGGAATGTTTTGTTGCCGTCATAAAAGGAAGGCCACACAGGCATTATTATTATTTTTTTTTCTTTTCTAGTGGCAATCTGTATATTTTGAGCCCACTTTAATCTGTTAGGCAGGTGCTCATGAGGGACTTGGCCTTGCCCCTTTGTCACCTTGGCGACAGTCCCTGTGGTAAACGGGGGGGGGGGGGGGGGGGGGGGGGTAACGTCATTGCTGTGAGAGGAGGATCCAGACCTTTTTCAGCATACCAATGGCCTGGACTAAACCTCCGGCTCGTTAAGTAACCTTCTGACTCGTTAAATAAACCTCCTTTCCTTAAAGGTTTGACAGGACCACTTAACATTAAGATTTCCTTAACTGACAGCACAAATAAGGTCCAGCGTAATTAAACCAAATATAATGGTATAGCAAAAAACAAAGCAGTTAGCATTGTGCTATTGGTAATCTTGTGGGGAAATTGGCTTTCAAGGTACAAAGACAAACACAGGCAGTGTAGAAGGGTACCATGGAACCAGAGAGACAGACACATCTGAGAGTTTGGAAATTCCTAATAAATCAATTTCATTTCTTTTTTTTGTACAAGTTCATGGTTTGTTAATATCAACTATGCCTGTGTGTACCGTCAATGAAGGGAAACTCAATGTAAAGGATTAAATGTTTGGTACTGAAGACCAGTTGGTCAGTTGATTTGCATGTGTTTGCCTATGTTGGTTGTTTTGTAATTTAATTTTGTCAGTAATTAATTCAGCAGTTGTATGTATGATACGGAGCGGTGTTTTGGGGGCGTTTATCATTTAAAGCATGTTTGGTGGTGATGCTAAAGGAACTGAACAGGGCTTGTGTTTTTTTCCTGTCAGACAGCCAGGGCTTTAGTACTCCATCAGTGGAGTGAGTCCATGCTGTCAGCACCCCAATGGCCTCAATATGAAGAGTCCCTGTGGGACCGGCAGGGTCATTAGCTCTAATGCCATTTTCTGCCCCCAAACCCCTCCCTCCTTCAACCCACGCCTGCGAACAGCAAATCAAAATTCACACAAGGTTCCGCTAACCTCAAACCAACGCTGTTGGTTGTGCTGTCTTAAATGTTTGGGTTAATTGAACTTAAAATAGTAAGTTGATAGATCCATCGTCTTTGTTATACTTATCTGTAGGTGCTAACAGATCACAAGGGGTTTCTTGTGAACTGACAATTGTTTCGATCTCTGCTGATGGCCCAGTTAGTCTGCCGACATGAGGTCAGAGCCCTGTCAGTACAAGTGAGATGCTAATGGGCTAAAGAGGGTGAGGAGGGCAGAGGCGGTGTGGCTGAAATGCTGTGGCCAGACTAAGCTATGAGGCCAGTGATGAAGACAAGGGGTGGACAGGTCACATGGCCACACTCAATGTGAATGGTGCTATTATTGATTTTTCCGTTTCCTCAAGGGGAATGAACAAATGGCGGCTGTTTGGCAAAAGTTGTTTCTGTCAGATGTCTGTGTATTTGTTTAAACGTGTGTGTGTGTGTGTGTGTGTGTGTGTGTGTGTGTGTGTGTGTGTGTGTGGGGGGGGGGGGGGGGGTTTGGGGATGTTTTCCCTTGAAGGTTGTAAAAAAAAAAAAGGAAAAAGAGTCTGACAGTGTCGTTTGTGGCCTTAATTACATCTGAGAGAAAATGGCCGTTTAGTGGGTGTGTTAATGAGACCAGGGGGACTGGGTCCTCTTACTGGGTTTCATTACTGCACTCTGTGAGTGCCTCTCATGCTGACTTCTTTGATTTGTTTTTCATTTTTATTAATTTTTTGTTATTTTTGGTTTATGTGTGTGTTTACTACTATGAACAGATGGGCTTTTTTATTTTTAGATGTGTAAGATATCAACACAGTTCAGATTTTAAGCATTGCTGTTTAGGTAAGCCATTATTATCCACTCTTCATAATCTGTTTTGCTGTGTTCAGACTGTCCAGCCGCAACCGGCCTCTGAGTTCCCCAGCCTCTGAGTTCCCCAGCCTCTGAGTTCCCCAGCCTCTGAGTTCCCCAGCCTCTGAGTATCTGCTCAACAACAGCTCGACAGCGTCTGCAGAGCTGCGTTTGGGGTGGTCCTCACAGATGAACCTGCATCAAACGTGTCTCTTCACATCTGCACACACGGTGACTGCTTCATGATCACCACGAGGTTATCTTAGGGTTGGCTCACACTGCACCCTTAGCTCATTGGCTGTTTGACTGGCTACTGGGTCCACCATACTGAGCTAGGATCTCCGTTACATACTGATTTGATTTTATCAGGCAAATCTGAAAAGCTGTTCCAATAGCCTTATCTTAGTTTCTCACCATTTAATGGTCATGACACCGTTTTATATCCACAAGGTAGAGCAATCACTGTGTTGACAGGTCCTAGTTTCGTCTGTAAAATCATAAGTATATTATCTTCAAGCATAATGATAATTCTGTGCACATATGGTACGTACAACATGCTTTACTACGATAATAGATGGTGCTCATTTTAGTGGTGGCTGCCCATAGATATTTAAAGACTTAAGGAGTTTAAGAAGTAATCTATATGCCATTTTTAGATACAAAATCAGGACCATTTACATTGTAAACCAAGATGTTATTCTCTTATGCTTCTGGAAGGCTTAGTATTGCATTTTTTATTACTTCATATTACTGTTCCTACACTTGACTATTGTGTGATGAGATTTCCATTTAGTACATTGACTCACCAAAATGCCCACATGCTTGGCCATAAAAAGAGAGATGCTGAACAAAAGCCCCCTAAGAAAACACCATTGTGTGTGGAAGTATAGGACATGTCTATGAAACATTTAAAGGAAAAAAATATTACCATTTGAAATGGTCTCAGCTGTTGACTGCTAATTAGACGTCCTTGGGAGAAGGAGGGTATGTTTTTTTATTGCTGACAATGGGCTCTTTCACTGTGTTTCTGTGGCCTTGCTATTTAGGCCTTCTCTCTCAGACTATTCAAGGCAACCAATGGTCTCTTTTTAGACTATGGGATATTTGGCATTTTTTAATTCATTCTTTCTTAGTCACTGGGATGTTAACCCTATGTTGTATGTATGTCCTGAGGAACCCTGAATGCACAACGTGTGTGTGTGTGTGTGTGTGTGTGTGTGTGTGTGTGTGTGTGTGTGTGTGTGTGTGTGTGTGTGTGTGTGTGGGTATAGCTAAATATGGACAATACACAGCTGACAATTTTATTTTATCCAAGAAACGTCTTGGGCAAAATAAAAACACACAACAAAAAGCTCGAAACTTGCAACCTGTTTTTTTCCAATAAAATACTCAAGATAAATGTGTGAATGTCGCCCCAACAGCAGATGCACACTGGCTTCTTCCTCATCACGCAGATATCCAACAACTATTAGACACATCGTTTTTAAATTAATAAATATTTATTGTTCCTGCAAACATCCTTATGCATAGTTAGTTGACCCCCTTAGAGACACAACAGTGGTCCAGATTCTTAACATTTAAAAGCAAAAATTCATTTATTTAGAAACTCCTCAGAGTTTGTTTCATATTACGCTGAGTGTTCATCAAAAACTGAAAGGATACGATTCATGTAACTGGATTCACGAGAAATAAAAAAAGATGTTTTATTTGCATGAGGGTAAAAAGGTTAATGAAGCTCCTATTCCAGGTGGGCTTGAGTAATTCCAGCACCATTGATGTTTCGATTACCGTGAGCAGCAGTGGTAGTCTACCCAGCGTGATCAATAGAGACGCATAATCCTGACACAGCAGAGACCTGCGTGTTAATTAAGAAGTGAAGATGTTGAAGGAACACATCTCATGACACCCCAGTATTGTTAACAGCACGTCAGTTTCCCTCTGTTTACAGCCAATAAAGACTTACTCTTCAATAGAATAAAGTGTGCTCAGAGCAGGCCACTGTGGTCAATGCCAATGCCCCTATGTCTACAAGTCAGAAATGGCTTGAACATCTGTTTACTTCATTGAAGTGTTAATACGTCTGGTCCTGTAGATGTTGATTATGGGAAGAGTGGCGATCTCATCTAAATCTTTTCGGCCTTTGACGCACTTTGTGTGACCAATAGACAGACGGTGATAGGGGATTCAATTTAACCTTGACTTCAAGTGAAAAGAGGAGTGTTGCTTGCATGCTATAAGACACAGCCTTTCAGACACACCACACACACCACACAGCCTTTCAGACACACCACACACACCACACTGCCTTTCAGACACACCACACTGCCTTTCAGACACACCACACACACCACACTGCCTTTCAGACACACCACACTGCCTTTCAGACACACCACACACACCACACTGCCTTTCAGACATCATACATGCCACACTGTCTTTCAGACACCACACACTCCACACAGCCTTTCAGACACACCACACACACCACACACCTTTCAAACACACTACACACCACACAGCCTTTCAGACACTCCACACACCTTTCAGACACACCACACACACCACACAACCTTTCAGACACCACACACGCCACTCAGCCTTTCAGACACCACACACGCCACACTGCCTTTCAGACACACCACACACACCACACTGCCTTTCAGACATCATACATGCCACACTGTCTTTCAGACACCACACACTCCACACAGCCTTTCAGACACACCACACACACCACACACCTTTCAAACACACTACACACCACACAGCCTTTCAGACACTCCACACACCTTTCAGACACACCACACACACCACACAACCTTTCAGACACCACACACGCCACACAGCCTTTCAGACACCACACACGCCACACAGCCTTTCATACACACCACACACCTTTCAAACACACTACACACCACACAGACTTTCAGACACTCCACACACCTTTCAGACACACCACACAGCCTTTCAGACACCACACACACCACACAGCCTTTCAGACACACCACACACACCACACAGCCTTTCATACACACCACACACACCACACACCTTTCAAACACACTACGCACCACACAGCCTTTCAGACACTCCACACACCTTTCAGACACACCACACACACCACACAACCTTTCAGACACCACACACGCCACACAGCCTTTCAGACACCACACACGCCACACAGCCTTTCATACACACCACACACCTTTCAAACACACTACACACCACACAGACTTTCAGACACTCCACACACCTTTCAGACACACCACACAGCCTTTCAGACACCACACACACCACACAGCCTTTCAGACACACCACACACACCACACAGCCTTTCATACACACCACACACACCACACACCTTTCAAACACACTACACACCACACAGACTTTCAGACACACCACACACCTTTCAAACACACTACACACCACACAGACTTTCAGACACTCCACACACCTTTCAGACACACCACACAGCCTTTCAGACACCACACACACCACACAGCCTTTCAGACACACCACACACGTCCCTCACCTCTTCATCCTCTTACTGTTTTTATAAAGTAGTTGTACAATAACAATTTACCTAATTAATTTTAAAGGCCACGTTTTATTTACACCCAATGATTTAGGGTTACGCTGAACATTATAAGTGTTCAAGATATAGAGCAGTACCTTCAAAATCAATAATGCGTCAACTCATTTGTATTTGCTGATTGACTAAGAACAGAAAGGTTCCCCCTGTCTTTCTCTGAAAATGTGTCAAGGGTTTGGCAAGGAATGGTCTGGAATGTTTTTGATGGTTGACTCTTTCTTTAGTTTTGGTATTTTGCACTTTTTACAATAAGGCATGAAAATTACATAATGAGGAATAAAATGTCAATATATGGAATGAGTTACAGAAATATTTGAGATGTAAAAGAGATCTTTTTTTTCCTCAATGTGAATTTTAGCCAGGTTAAATAAAGCGTTAAAATAATAATAATAATAATAATAATAATAATAATAATAATAATAATAATAATAATAATAATAATAATAATAATAATATATCTTAGCCTGGATGACAGCTTCACACATTCTTTTTAAGACACATTTCACACATTTATTAATTCTACTAAATTAATAAATTAATCTACCTGTAATGATTTCCTACATATGCTAAATGGTTGTTGGTAGTGGAGACATAAGTATTTACATCAGAAAGTCTTTAATATTGTGACACGTTTCCAGTCAGACCTTTGACGTGTACTTGGTCTTGTTGAGAGGAAATGTTGTAGGTCCTGTATGGATTATGAAAGGATCTCGCCCATAACAAGGACGTGTACTCTTGAACTCTCAGACCCATGAAACTTGAGGCATCTTTCTCTCTCTTCTGGGATCCAGAATGTCTGTAACACCTTGTACTCTCAACTCATTCTACATGATTTAAACGCCAGCCATCAAATCTTCAGGTACCTGAACCTGTTTCATTAGTGTAAACTGAATAAGACAGTTCAATTGGCCTCATGTAGCTTATGCCTGCTTGAACAATCTCCCAATCTGAAATCGGGCTTTGAACATTTTGGAAAAGAAAAAAACAAACAAAAAAACAACAAACAAACACGGGCTTCCTGTATAACACATTATTACCAGTAACATTTTTTTACTACAATAATACCAAATTCCTAGCTTTATTAATACCTTGAAAATGTACTACTTTGTACAGGAAGGATGGAGGAGGTAATACTGAAGTCCCCACCAAATGTAATGAACTATTCAGTCAGGTTTCATCATATGTCTTTTGGGTTTGGGGGGG
Source organism: Brachyhypopomus gauderio (assembly GCF_052324685.1). Lineage (NCBI taxonomy): Eukaryota > Metazoa > Chordata > Actinopteri > Gymnotiformes > Hypopomidae > Brachyhypopomus > Brachyhypopomus gauderio. The sequence continues at coordinate 288,675 of NW_027506896.1, forward strand.
GGGGGGGGGGGGTACTTTGGCAAAATTTTGTTGCTAAGAAGAGACATATTTAATGCACAGAGTGAACTTTTCATGTTCCTGCATATAGGTAAATTTGGACCAAAAGATGCAGAGAAGCAGATAGATGTAGAAAGTGGATGATCAGCAAGTCGTGTTTGATAGAGAGGGTTTGACGGGACAGACTCCCACCACTCCATTCTAACCTAAACTGTCTGTCTGCCCATGCAGAAGACCTATCTCCATAACTTGTATACACATATTTATGCCGAGAAACAGCAGTCTAAGCACAAATTGGAATTGAAAAAGGCTTTAAGGCCTCAGAATCTCCCATTCCTCACATTCCGTTGAATTTCCACGCTGTAGAAAGAGGAGGGGGGAGAAAAAGTCAAATGTTTATCTTGCTCGCGCAAATACTGGCTTTATTTCTCTGTTTATTTGAAATCTTATCAGGCTTTTGGACACTCCTAGAACATTTTTTAAATAACCTCTTATTTGGTTCACATCACATGGTAACTGAATTTCTCCAACGCTCACCTACCAGTTAGTTCATCTGAACTAAATAATCTTTCATTTCTTAATCTAGTCGCACACCTGCTTGGAAGTCAGGCTACTGAACAGGAGGAAAACACTCTTACGATTATGATGCTATTTGCACAAATCAGTTCTTCACAGCCATGCTGCCCGTTTAGAATAATGTGGCAGTGCTTTGGACTCGTGTCTTACGAAAGACTGAACTACTTGCATTAAGCAGAAATTATTTTTCTTAACACCTTAATGTAGCCTACAGAAAAAGGGGCGCGCGGCCAAACGTAAAAGCGACTTTAGAGAAGCGCGCTTTCAAAATTGCGATAGAGTATTTGAATTATTTCCCATTTATGTAGGCCTACTCATTAGTTAAGGTGATTTTGTGTGAACAATGACTAAATACATTTAAAATGATATAAAGTTTCACTGTTCAATGCTGTTCAATGTTCAATATTGGACAGAAAATAGTGAAGACATTTCAGATAGCAGTCCCACTGATGAAGCACTGAAGACGTCTTTAAAGCAGCTGTTTCTCTTCCGTGTCTCTTTGCATCCACTTTTACATTATGCTGTTAAAACATACTTAACAAAACAGCGTTTAGGCATTTTTACGTGGCATCTTTTCGTTGAAATACGTAATCGCTGGTTCCTAGTATGGGACAGTAGTGAACAAAGTGGCGGATTTGGTCTTTAGGACAAAAATAGAAGTAGCTTATTATAAAGTTGTTCAAAACTCCCAAATGATATTGTAAATGATAGAGAATAACCGAAGTTGATGTATAGCATATGGTCACGAACTTGTGTGTTTGCAATTATATCTTAATTAAATTTCATGCTGTGTGGTGAAAGATAACTTTATTTGTTTCGCCAGTGGCGCTCGCGTAGGGAAGCTTGACACAGCAGTTTCCTCAATGGGAGAACGCGCCCCCCGTTCTGGAAGCGGCTCGCGCGCTCGTCCGCGAGCCCCCGGGGAGATGAAAGAGCATAAATTAAAGAGCTCGAGGTGCGGAGCGGGCGCTGGGTGACGCCGGCATTATCAGCGGCAGGCGCGAGGCTGCAGCTCAGTTTCAGCCCACTTTCCTTTGTTAACACAAAGCGGGTCACCTCCATAGGAAGGTGAACATAATAAACGGGAGGCCCGCAGACAATGGTGGACCGGCGATAAACTCGCGCCTCCGTTCCGCCCCTCTATTCATTATTTTAAACTTGTTTTGCTGTTCGCACAAGGGGATGTACAACAACGGCCGCCTCGGTGGCTGTTTCGGGGAGAAACAGATACGTGTGTATGTTTGTGCGGAAGAAAGGGCGGGGGCGCAGCGCACAAGAGCGTGCACAAACAACACACGCATGCACATGCTCACTTGAGAAATGTTTTAATTATGTATAAAAGAAAGTGCTTAATAAAAGAGGGAATTAAGGCAAACGCTCAGAGCAATCACGGGGATTCAGCGAAAAGAAAACGCGGTGATCGCTACACGCTCTCTCTCTCTTTCTCTCTCTCTCGCTCGCGCGCTCTATTTCGTTCGCTCTCGATCCCATTTCTTGCTCCTTCTCTTTGCCTCTTTCTTTTCCTCCCATTAAAAAAGCCTGCAACTTCAAGCAGTTTCTTAATCAGCTAAAAAACATATGTGGCTTTGCAGCTAAAACAGCTTGGCCAGTCGCTGATAAATGCCTATCACTAATTTGCATAGGGCAGAAGCTACTCTTTAATCACAACCTCTAATCCCTGACGGTATTAATGATTTTTTTTACTCGTATAGTATCATGTTTGCTAATTCCAAAGTGATCAGTTTCTTGTATGCGTCTCCTTTTTTGTGCTGGTATAATGGTCGAGTTGAGAACTTCTGTTATCCTACTCTGGCACATAATTAGTACTACAAAGAGGGACAAATCGCTGTGAATGGCTCGCACAAAGCAGAGCTCTTTCCCCCCCCCTCTCCTTCGCGCTTTGCATAGTCCTCGTTAACAGTTGTGTCAGTTTTGTAAAAAGACCCAGAAGAAGAAAAAACGGACGCTTGGCAGAACGTCCCGGGCCTACTGTAGCAGTTTGTTTTAGCGAGCTGCAAGTAAGAGTACAAAATATCAAAATTCACCATGTAATTAAAATGTCTATCAATGAGCTCTTGGTTTAGGGGCCGTGTAAGTCTTTGCGAAATGACACTCCAGGCTATAAAACACGCCATTTAATGTGACTGTTGCACCTTGCAAAGTACTCCCAGTGTGTTTCTGTTTATGTGATATAAATACCCTGCTCTCCTGTTAGACAAAGCTGCAAGTGATGTGTGTGTGTGTGTGTGTGTGTGTGTGTGTGTGTGTGTGTGTGTGTGTGTGTGTGTTTAAGTAGGTGGTGGTTAGGACAAAAATCTAGTATTTAAAATAGTTGTCACTTCTGGGCTGATTACGCAGGGCTTTTTTAATTCACTGATTTAAGGAGAGAAAAGAAAGGATACTAGAAGGGGGTGGATGGATTAGTGTGTGGGCAAAGGGTTTTTGGGGGTAGTGGTATGTGTAAGCACAAGAGAGAATAAATGGCTATTAAAGAAGAAGAAGAGAACGGTGTGTCAGCTAGGTATACACACTGGCTGATTTATACAATTCATTTGGGCCATTACTTTTCATTAAAGATCAAATGAAATGGGTACTTCCTTCCTAAGAGGTCTTTGGGGGGCTGAATTGCTGAGAAGAAAGAAGATTAAACTTTACATTCAGGCCCAAATTTAATTCAGAAGTAATCAATCGCATAATGGCCCAGCAACTGTAGCCTGGGTGATTGAAATGAAATTACCATATTTTTAATCTTAATTTTCCACACTGTTTATCTGACACTGTCAATATAAAATACAAACAGATAATGAAATAGCATTATATTGACACTACAATCATCTCTCGAGCAGCCCTCTGTGATTAAACCGCTGGAATGTTTGATTACATTTTGTTGGCTGACATTACAAATGACACGGAAGCTTCGCTGAGACTTGCTGCTGGCTGGAAAATGAGTCTATCCATCAAGGGCTCCTGGCAGCTTGTGCTTCGCAGTCGATCTCCACTGCCAGCGGTCTGGGCACCCTTCTGTCAAGCCGTTTAGCACGCTAGAGCAGGGGGGAGAGGGAGGGATGGGGAGGAGAGGGGGCGTTAGAGAAAGGAGTGATTCACGGCTGCCTTGCTCTGCTAATGACACAAAACGAAACAGCCTCTGTGTGTGCATGCGTATCCGTGTTGTGTGTGCGCGCTAATTCCTCAGGCTGCACAGGGCCTCCACTGGTGGCCCCTGACGCCACGAAGGCCCCACAGAGTGAAGAGGAGGCTTTGGCGTTTTCGTCCTGCTTATATTCTATTACACATGTTCAGAAATCCATACCGGAGAAGAGAACGTTTGTGCTGACAGCACAGCTACGTTTCTGTTAACGTCACAAAGCACAAGGTCAGAACTGGTGATCCTCTTGAATGGAGCTGCATAGTTATTCAGAAAATAAGTGTTCAGCATTATTTACTGGTGGATGTGCATCCTTGAGTTGATGTCTGGAACCAGTAACTGGGAAGAGGCTTTTCTTTCCTTGTGCATCTCGAGAACAGGTTCATATAGGCTCCTTAGGTTCTTTTGTGTTTACCTAGGTGTTTAGCACTTTACTTGTGTTGTGTAGGCCTGTTCTTCCTTATGCTGTGACTCATAAAAACCAAGAGCCTATTTATGATGTCATTATAGTATTTAAGTTTCCATTCAGCATCAATTGCAGTTTTTGGCACTGATGTGAAGAGCCTAACCACCTTTAGTTCAGGTGTACCTAATCACCTGTAGTTCAGGTGTACCTAATCACCTTTAATAGCGTTCCTTTAATTCACAAGTGTGTCGTTAAGTTAAATACCTTCAATACACAACTAATTTAAAGCAAGGACAAGTCAAGGCAACTGATTGGCAGAAACAAGTTGTCACTGTTTTGAAGTGTTAGATTGAAGTTAGATATTCATCTGAGAAAAATGTGTTCAGTGTGGAAAAGAAGACATTTAAAAAAGCACAATTGTGTTTTGAATGTTCTTTGACTTCTTAGGTAGAGCAATAACTAAATAGATCTCTTATCTTTATTTCTGCTCTTCTTGTGAATTTTCCGATCAGACAAGCCACTAGAAAGTAAATATGCAGAACTTCCTACCAAACTGAAGTGGTCACACGGGAGCTTTGCAGACAGGCATGTCCTGATCAGGCGCTAGACATCATCAAGTGGGGATGGGCATGAATAAATAGGCATTGTGATTGAATTTGTTGAAGCACCTCCTGTAATAGCTGCGCATGCATCATGGCCAAGTTCTGGCCAAGCGTGAAGGGTCCTATTTTCCAAACTTACATCAGCAGAGACATAAAGTCACTGTGGAGAAAAAAGTGCTTGATCTATCTGGATGACCCTGAAAGAAACATGGATTCACACAAAAGCCTGGTTTAAAATTGACACAACTTTTCTCAGTGAAACTTGAAATGCAGGCACTTCATTTCTATATTAAAAGATTTTTAAAATGTATATAATTATTTTTTGCTGCGTTGCTTTTTTAATATTCACAGGTGATTTTTTTGCTGTAATCTCTGGACCACTGCACAGTGCCACTCTTCCTGGTGAGGTGAATGAAGTTTCTTGAATTGGAACATGTGCAAGAGTTCTGACTAAACAAGGGCAGTGTGTTGTTGCTTATGACACACACACACACACACACACACACACACACACACACACACACACACACACACACACACACACACACACACACACACACACACACACACAGCTGTCCTTAAGTGGGCCTGCATTAAAGACCTGCTCTGAGGCCAAGGGTACAGAGTGACATTCTGTGCAGAATCAGAGGCTGTTTTGTGCTGTGACCTTGCTGTTCCTGAAGGTCACCACTGGAATGGTGCAGCTGGGGCATCAGCAGGATAAAAGATACTTCATGTTCTATACTCATCAGTATATGTGTATGTGTAATATATATATATATATATATATATATATATATATATATATATATATATATATATATATATATATATATATATATATATACTAATAATACTACATGGGATAAATATATATGAGCTATATATGAACTACTTACATATTTACATGAACCTGCATGCAACCCCCAGGAAAACCCTATTTGTACATCTCTGCATTTCCATGTATGTATGTTTCCAAGGGCTAAACATAATTGGTAGTTTTTTTGAAGGATATAAGTAAAAATATATTTTTATATTCTGGTTGAAGGTGACACAGAGGAGAAATCCACAAGACACCAACACCGGAAACGTTTTCCTCTCCAGTTGGTTTTGGCTGCTTTGATTAGGAGGACAGAAGCCAGGGGCTTCCCCAGGCCCCAGGGGCCAAGCCAGCAGGGTTTCAAACTCAGCACCATTTGTGTCTTTCGCCTGGGCCTTTCGCCTGGGCCTTTTGGGTGTTTTTTTGGATTGTGCCCGCTGCCTGCTTCTCACAGGTTGTTTGTGAGGTTTAGCATGGGCATGGCCAGTACTTGACTGTCTCAATAACTTCTGAGGTAGTGCAGCAGTTAAAGTACTGTACTAGTGACCAGAAGGTTGCTGGTTCAAGCCCCACCAGTATCAGGTTACCACTGTAGGGCCCCTGAGCAAGGTCCTTCAGTTGCTTGAACTGTACTTGGTCACAAAAAAGCATCTGCAACACGCTGTATATACACAGACAGGGAGCAGATAATTGAACAAATGCCTCTCCTCTGCCTGTGTGGTGGTGCTGACAGTCATGGGGGTGTTGAGGGTGTTGAGGGTGTAGGGGTGTATATTTGGAGCCCTGAGAGACCCAGGGTCTTAAAGGGTAAAATAAATGAAAAATGAGTCGCAAAGTCAGGGCGGCTGGGAGCCTTTTCTTCCAGAGCCTGACTGCACAATGGGAGAGCCCGATGGGGCGATAAGCGATGGTGCAGACCAGGAAAAATCCAATGCTTGAAGAGCAGGGAGCTCAGTGGAGACAGAGAGGCACCTTCCCTCCTGCTCGATGTGGGGAAGATCCTATCATAATCACAGTCACGTTGTGTCAGACCTGAAAACGGATCACAAACGAAATATATTGACCTGAAGCAAACGGAAACGGCTGCAGACTGATGAAAACCTTTGTAAAGGAGATGGAGGAATGTGGCCAAATTAACATGATCTTGCAGCATAATCTACAGTGTGATCCTTTCCTATTCGAGGTTGGAAAGTTCACATGTTAAAACACAAAAAATGAAAAATATGTAATGTCAGCGGGTCCTTTTTAAATTTAAATTTGACTCAATTAGAGATTTTGGTTCAAAACAGCCTTTGAAAACAAGATGTCAAGATGTACTCTGTTGCCTCATCATATCTCTGGCAGAGGTTTATATGCTCATGACCTTGCATATTTTCTAGAACGTTCTGCATCTTTGACCTTAAGTAGTAGACTGTATTTGATAGAACATTTAAAAGAGCACCTGAAGCTTTATTTCGGCATTTTAGTTTTCTTTTGAAATGTCTTGTATTCAAGCTATGAAGGAATGTCCTAAGTTGTTTACTATGTAATGTAGTTCAGTATGCTCCTGTTTTTCACAGCACAGTAAATAGTTTTGGTCCATTTATACAAATTGATGTTTGCACAAAGCACATCACTGCATGTCATAACTTGGATAATGGGAAATATTCGTGTTCACTCATGATCAGAAAGGATCTTCATCATAAAAAAAAAGATCTTCCTCTCACTGAAAGGCAGAGACAGAATGAGAGAGAAAGTGAGGGACAGAGAGGAAGAGAGGAAGCAAGAGAGAGAGAGAGAGAGAGAGAGAGAGAAAGAGAGAGAGAGAGCCACCCGTTTCCTCCTTCCTCATTGTATCAGGGCGTAACCCTATTTCGCTTCAGAAAATACAGCCACTCATTCCAATTGAGTTGTTGTTGCTGCAGAGGGCTACCATTGCCACTGGCTTTCAGCGCGGCCGTGCGGGGTTATCAAAGAGTGAAGGAGAAATTGCCTGAGCTCTGCCACGGCCCTGATTGCACTATCAGGGCCGTCAGGGAGGCCCCTCCATAAAGGCGGTGGGCACCAGGGAGAGGGAGGCGGCTGCGGCTGCGGACCTCCTGATAAATCACAGTGGCGTGCGCTTGGCAGCTGCCCGCCCGTGCCAGGCAGCCTCGGTTTGGGGCGGCCGATCCTGGCACATCGCGCAGAGCCCCAGACACGCAGCACGACCCGCAACGCCCCCACCCCCCGCACCACAAACACATCCTGCTCCTCCAGACCAGACCCACGAGCACACTCCCCCCCCACCCCAGACGCCCCCCAATCACCACCCCCCCAACCCTCTGCCCGTGTCAGGGTTTGCTTTGTTTATTTCTCATCTCTCTCTCTCTTTGCTTTGTGTTTTTTCCTCTTCCATTGCTAGCCACATTGTGTTTATTATGGCTAAATTATTCTGCGTTCCTAAATTTCATTCTACATTTTCAAAACTTAATTTATTAAATTAGGATGCCAATCTGTTACATGAATTGGTACTTTTGGTTATTTAATCATACCTTTTTTGTGATTTTTAATCATAATAATTGTCTATGATTTTTGCTATGATGATGCTATGATAGGTCTTTTAAAATATATTAACTTCTGGTATAATTGTGTTATAATGAGGCTATAGTAATACTTAAATAAAATTCATAGTTTATCTGTCTAGGTCATCAGTAAAACTTCTATGAACATATTTGGAATATTTTGCATTTGCCAAACATCTTACTTTACCCACATCCAGAACACTGTTCTCTGTTGGCTACACAAATGTTGTAATGTCATTTTGAATAACATATATGCTTGCTTTCAGTTTATTTAATATATTTTTGTTTAAATGTTTAATTACAAACATATATTCTAATTAAGCACAACTTTAAAAGCCTAACATTTAACCAACCAGAGGGAGAAATGATCCTGCCATGAAAATAACCCATACATTTTAGAACACTTTGACTCAAACTGGATGGCTGGGTATATTAGTGGCTGTAAAATATTGATTTGTAGACCTCTCAAATGTTGGCTTGATAAGGCTGAACAGAATGAGCCCTTGCCTGAGTGACAGGTCGTAGCCCCTCCCCGTCCCGCCCCTCCTCAATGTCATTTCCCCAAACTGTCCACACACCCTCAGTGTCTACCTACGGTGTCTGCATAAGTCTGCCTACATCTGCTAAGGTCTGTCTAAGTCTGCAAAGGTCTGCCTAAGTCTGCGTAATTCTTAGTTCAACCAAAATGGAAAGATCACAGCAGTCTGGGAGGCAGTGAAAGAAACTTGTTTTAATGATCCTGGCCCTAATCCTCCTCCGCTTCTCTGAGCAGACACAGATGCTCTTTAATACCGATGGGAGATTGTCATTACCGTTCAATTACACATAGTTAAAGCCAGCAAGGTCTAGGTATTGCCTCCCCCCTAGTTAAGTTCAACTCTTGATTAATTTTTGATTAATGCAGAAATTTGCATCACCCGTCTAATTCCTCTTGCCATTTTGAGAGTTTTAAATGGGATCCTGTTAGTCTTTTGGCTGGACCTCCTCAACTTCACTAATGAAACTGACATTAAATCCAGTGGTCTGTATCATTAGGAGGTCAGTTGACATGCAAGTTGCACCGGGGCCACGTTCATTTCCAGACATAATCTTTAGGTCTTTATTTCATTTTTATATACTTTAGATTGACCATGACCATTTACTTTAATCCCAGAAACCAAAAATGAATTGTTTAGTATGTGTGTGTGCTTTCAAATTTTGTTAATATATATGACATTTTGCCATGTGTTTACCTGTTTATTTATGTTTGGTGTAAACATATAATCATTGTTAGTCATGTGTTGGGCTACAGTGTTCCCTGTTCTTACTGTCAGGGGGACAATCTGTCAATGTTCTTAAAGTTTGGCCACTTCTGGTTCTTCAAAGGGACCCGTGTTCCCAGCAGTCTGTGCTGGGTGTGTTCTGCTTGTGTTCATTGTCTGGTCCGTGAGATTTGCATGATGGGCCACAGAGGGCATGTAACCTTCTGTAACCATCACAACATGCCTCCTTCAGTGGGCTTCTCAACAAATGTAACCTACAAAAACACTCAGGGAAACGAGACTGGATAACTACTTGTAGGTACAGTGTGTAACTGTAGTTTATCCACACAAAGGGTAGCTGCTGTGATTAATTCCAAACTGATGTGTACAGCTGGTTGTTAAACAAACTGCAGTGAAGTCCTGTCATCAGGTCTTGCTTGCCATAACACGGCGATTATTCTGAAGTGGCAAAATGTCAAATGAAGGCCTCTGGAATTCTTCCAGTGAGCGGAAGATTAAAGAGATTGTTCTCTGGAGGATGAATAGAATTATGATTTTTTTTCCCACTCTGTTTCTCCCTAATGACACCTGATGTAATTGAGCAGGGAGATTGCAAACAGTATCTCCTATGCGTCTCCTTCAGACGTGCACCTCCATCAAAGAGACTGCACTTCTGTTTTATGTCTGAAGTGTAAGGCAGGGTTTGTTATAATGGTGTATGACTAACGCGTCACGAAGCCGCGGTTGTCATAGCTGTTCCTCTTAAATGGGATAATCGGAAGGTGGGATAATCGGAATGTGTGATAATCAGAAGGTGGGATAATCAGACTTGACAGCGGCTGAGACACGTGAACGCCACACTGGGGTCTGTTTGTCTGGGTTATCTCATTTAAGGCCCATATCGAAATGTTACACTGAGACACACACACACACACACACACACACACACACACACACACACACACACACACACACACACACACATACAGTCACGAATGCTTGTTTTCATATTTTCCTTTACTATATGTTTGTGTTTCCGTGGTTGATCGCGGTAGACGTGGTAGGCTTGTTTTAAGCCTTACTAATATTGACCAAAGTGAAAGTAAATTTAAGCAAAGAATATATTATATAGATCCTTGTTGCATAGTTAATCTGTCTTTAATTTCATTCACACACTGGATGTTTTTGTTCAGCCACACAGAGGCGACCTCAGACATTATTCACAGATCCAGCTCAGATCCTTAATTACTTTTCCAAACCATAATTGATCAGCGGAGCAGTCGATCAGCTGCATCGACGCTCATATGAGATGCAGAGTGTACGAGGGCCGTCCGGAGTGGAAGAGCCTCCCGATGACCCCGCGGGGCCCCGCTCTGTACGCCACTGTGGCCCAGTGTTCATCACTGTTCCCAAAGCCCTGTCAACATCGCAACAGGTTCTGCCCAGTGCCACTCCCCCCTGTGACCCTCGGGCTCTTGTCCCGCCCACATTAGAAACATGTCATTGACCATGACCACATTAGTGGCCCCCATGTGTGAGGGCCAGGGAGAGAGATGCATGCAGCACACGTGCTTGTTTTGTGTGTGTGTGTGTGTGTGTGTGTGTGTGTGTGTGTGTGTGTGTGTGTGTGTGTGTGTCTGAATGGTGATGCTGAGGACCACAGATGCCATCCCCTAGAGGCCTAGCTGAGGTTAATGATCTGAGCAGTCGAGCAGGAATAAATAAATCACTTCCAGGCTGGGACGGGCATAAATCTGCACTCCTGCACTCGTTTGCAGTAGCAAGCACCACCAGTTGCTAATGATTCCATTTTTTTAAGAAGGGAGGGGTGGTGAGGGGCAACACAGATGAGTGCTCTTCCTATATTTCTCTCTCTCTCTCTCTCTCTCTCTCTCTCTCTCTCTCTCTCTCTCTCTCTCTCTCTCCCATCACAGTCAGACAGTCAGGGTTGTTTTGTCAAGGGACATTAGTGTTGTATAATGTGTGGGTGGTGTATAATGTGTATGTGTGTGTGTGTGTGTGTGTGTGTGTGTGTGTGTAGAACCTGATTGTTAGTGACAGTGGTGTCTCATTGGGTTTGGGAGGATGGCTGCAGACCTTTAGTGAAAATCAAACATGAAAAAGGTTTCATAGGAGAGAGTGTAAGCTGCTAAAACAGCCAGTCGTGACCCTGCAGACTTCTACACACTTCTACACACTTCTACACACATCACCCAGCTTCCCTCACAACACAGAAAGACGACAGAATGAACAAACAAGAGGAATGAATGAAGGAAGGAAAGAAGGAATTGTTGAACTAAGCATGTATTATATTCAAGGGTTTCAGTTAAATTACTTACAGATTTTCAACTGAAGAATTTAAAGTGTTTATATCCAGCTGGTACTAGTTAACCATACAGTGTTACCTTGTAAATTAACAGGTGATTTACTGTTATTTGTTTTAACAAGAGCTATTCTTATAACAGGAATTTGTTCAAGGTAACACAAGTAAATGCTCAATAAAGTGGATTACACTTCAAACACTATAAGGTAATGATCAAACTTAATGAATATGAGGGTGAATGAATGGTTTGATGCAGGGTTATTGAGGCATGGGGGAAGGCTACAAAGGGCGTAGCGATTAGCAGGCAATTACTCCTCACCATCTCCTTAATTGTAATTAGTGTGTCCAATTGATTAGTATCAATAATCAATAGGCTCACTCTCGAGCAATTAGCAGTGAATGTGGAGACGGAAGAAAAGGCTTTCAGTGAGGCGTGGGCGTGAGGCACGTGAAGGGGGGAAAGAAAGCGACCTCAGCCTTGTTCCTTCGCCGCGTCGTTCATGTGTAATCAGCAGGAGACAAACACAAACACAAGCACGTCTGCGCTGGCTTCTTTCCAGAGATGTATTAGCAGGTGCTATTAAATCACTTTTCAAACACTGCAGATGCGTTAGCCGAAGCGTCATTTTTTTGTGGATTATTTCTCTTATGTTTACATTACAATTCTGTAATGTAAATTAAGATTACGTATATTAAGATGTATATTAATACATATATATATATATATATATATATATATATATATATATATATATATATATATATATATATATATATATATTAATTGTATTATATATATATATATATATATATATATATATATATATATATATATATATATATATATATATATATATATATATATATATATATAATATATATAAAACAATTAATATTGTATGTAATAATATTGTTAAGCTTATGTGAGTTTTTGAACTTGAAACATTGATATTTAAATGTGTATCTTTGAAGTCTTAGCTGTGACGATCGTCGTGTATGTGGTTAATCTTCGTATGACGCAGGTCTCGCCGCTCACGTTTAGGCTGAGCAGTATGTGCTCGTGGTTCTCCACCTCGAGTCGTTTGGACTGTGAGAGCTGCTGTGTTCTGCTCCACGGTGACATGATTCAACGCGTCTGGCCAGTGCTCGCAGCAGGGCCGGCTCGCGAGCCCAGCACACACAAAGGAAAATAAAGGCACACAAGGACAGAGTCTCTGCGGGTCTCACATTTCAAGGGGAACGAAAGCATAATACAATACCAGCTTCAGATCCAATCAGACCTTCCATTAAACTTGGAAGGTGATGAAAACAATGTATAAAATAGTCATTACCAAGGTTTTTAGAACAGAGAGGCTTGCTTTTGTCCTTCAGTGACAAAAAAAGAGAGAGGGAGAGGGGAAGGCAGGGGGAGAAAGAGTAGTGAGAGAGGGAGAGAGAGAGAGGAGGAGGAATAACAAAAAAGAGAAAGAAATGTACAGAAGCTTTTCTTCTCTTTAAAATGCTGCATTAGGTCTTTTCCACCAGTCAGTTTTGATAGTTCAAAGCTGGCAGTTCAATAAATAGCTGGAACCGGCACATCTCTGTTCTTGCAAAAAGAAATCAATGTTAATCCTATTACAGGCAGTTATCACCTAGCCCAGAAACGGTGGCAAGTAAGGGAAAAAAACTGAGATGTCAAAGCAGGAAGGGGAGAGGGAGAGAGGGAGTGAGAGAGAGAGAGGGAGAATGGGAGGGAGAGAGAGAGGAGAGGGAGGGAGACAGAGAGAGGGAGAGAGAGAGGGAGAGAGAGAGTGAGTCACCCTTCATTCACTTTCAAACACAGTTTTGATAATTTACTTCTGTAGAGGAAGAGGGAGGCAGGCATAGAAGGAAGGAGAGGTAGAGGCGCATAAGTACTGAAGTGTGTGTGTGTGTGTGTGTGTGTGTGTGTGTGTGTGTGTGTGTGTGTGTGTGTGTGTGTGTGTGTGTGTGTGTGTGTGTGTGTGTGTTAAAGGGGTCCAGGTAGTCCAATGTATTCACACATAATGCCAGGATCAGACCTTGCTGCTGTAAGCAAGATGTTTAAGGTATAAAAATGCTTGCCCCCCCCAAACCCACCCCACCCATCCCCATTCAGTGTGCTCAGCAGCAGTGTCCCCTCAGCAGCCCTGATGTATGACCTCCCTGCACCTCCCTCCGCCCTCCGTTGTGCTACAGCCAGAGGTTGAACCTGCAGCTGTGTTGGTGAGAGCCATGGTGATCCTCACTCTTCAGACACCACACTGCTCTTCTACATGAGGCCCGTCTCTAGTCGCCTTATAGATCTGCACATCATACAGGAATGTGGAGATGACGCCGTTGGAGGTGTGAACTGTACACACATAGGCGTAGTTTTTTTTGGGGGGGGCAGGGGGTAGGGGGGGGGGGGGGGGGGGGGGGGGCTAGGCCTTCCCACTTCCTCCTTCCTGCTCACACGACTCAAGTGTTAAACTTAGTGATGTGTGAGCACTGTGTCCCCCCTAAAGTCGGAAGGACCCCTCTGGCACTGTGTACAGGTAATCGAGTCTGCAGTTTATTGTTGCTGGTACTGTGAGAGAGGTTAAATGAAATGTGTAATGAGGGTAAGTATTAATGAAGTGTTTACCTGTCATACTTCCACAGAATACACACTTCTAATTGGACGAAAAGGCATACAGGTTCTACAGGTCACATGACCAGTGTTTACAAAAGGCTGACTGCTGTTGTATTTGACAAGTTTAAATCTTTTGTTTTCATTACCAGAAGGGAGCTCCTCTAATGAGACTTTTTTCTCTTCTCAAACTCGTGCGTGCAATCGAGATACTGTATTGCCTGGTTGTGTTTGTGATGAATGGAGAATAGATTGGAACTGGGAACGAGTGCTGATGAAGAGATCGTCAGTTAATGCGCCGTGTCTCAGATTGTGCTGACCCGCTGCAGCACAGCACATTCAAACCCTCACGTCTATTGATTCAGAACGTGTGCACACAAAGAAAGAGAGAGCAAGACCTCAAAAGAGGAGAAGAAGAGGAGGAGGAAGAAGAAGAAAGAGAAAACCCAGACGTGGCGTTGTTCACAAGTGCCTTTCTCTCATGAGCTGCTTAGTGCTCCAGATTAACACTAATCATCGTTAGCCGGAAGTGCTAGAGAAAGCAGGAAGTAAGTGGAAGGGAAAGCAGGAAGTGGTCATCTCACTGATGGATTAAGTCTTGCTTTTGCTCTGGTTCTTATTGTTACTGTTGGGGAAATATAATTACTGCCGCATCTCATCAAAGCCTCTGGCTTCTCAATGTTGCTACCCCCCCCCCCCCCCCCCATCCCTGTTTCAGCTATAAAGTAGGAAGAGACATGAGAACAACATGAAGATGAAGGACTTTGCAACACACAAAGAGAACACAGCAGGAATTAAACAGGACAGAACAAATCGCTCCATGTTTCTGTCTGTTCTGTATTGTATCATTTGTTTCCTTGTTGTGTGTGGTTTTTTTTATGGTTTTCACAGTCTCTTCCCACCCCCCATTGAAAAAATCCCATCTTGCTGACATACGTTTTCACCTTGACTTGACTGACTGTATATATATTTATTTCTTGTGCCATGCAAACGCAGTTGACCCCATTCTATTTTGGCCCATTTGAAATTCCTGCAATAAATTAGATGGCAGTGGAGGTGCTTTAACATGTAAAATAGCAGTGACATGCTAAATAATGAGCTGTGTTGGAATTACAGAGCAGCAGTGGTGGGACTCTGGGGTGTTCCACGGCCTGGAAGTGGCCCCCACGCTGCTGAACGGGGCAGTGGGACTCAGAGTGCGGGGGTAGGGCGCTGAATATGGAAATGGTATTAATATACCCACGCCCAAAGCTAGATTACAGTGTGTCAACCCCGCTGGCCTGAGCACGCTCTGTTTGGGTCTGCCAACAAAGTAAAGAGGGGGAATTATTTATCGAGGAAATTGCTCTCCTTTTTATTGCTCCCTGGTGGACGTCCGGGCCCATTTTGTTAGTATTCTTCTTCTGCTTTCGTTTCATTTATTCTCTTCCGGATAAAGTGCCCATCAAGGAAGGGAAAAAGTGCATAGTTTATGTTGAAGGACTGACCACAGACAGAAGTGTTGATGTGGCTGTTTGGATCCGTCATTCACTAGTGGTCGTGTGTGTGTGTGTGTGTGTGTGTGTGTGTGTGTGTGTGTGTGTGTGTGTGTGTGTGTGTGTGTTATTGCTATTGTTGATATGTTTACAGCGTCTGGTTTTAGATGGTCACAAACATGATCGTAACCTGGTTTATGATCGTGCGCTTCATTGAGCCACAGGGCCGGATGGGTGATTATAAGCCTCAGTTGTCCTTCAGGTGACATGTTGCTCTTCTGATTTAATCAGCAGCGCTGTGTATGAGCCTCAATGAGAATCTGCTTTGGAAAGTTGCCCCAGGTCAGGGCTTTTATGGGGTTAATGACCACATCCTTTTCGGCTGTGAATCATCTCCAAAAACATGGTGATTGGTTTACGCAGCACCCGTGTTACTCTCCAGTATCCTAATTGCAGATTCTTTTTTAGTAATGATGGAATTTAATGATCAAAAGTTGGATGACAACTCAGATGATGATGAAGTTCTGAAGCACCTGTGCCATGTGTTGTAGAGCCGTTTGGACTGTAGAAACCCCGTTGCCAGAACCACCCTGGTCCAGGGCCCACAGGTTGTGATGCGGCTGGTGGATTTGGTTTTCTACGGCCGCTCTTAAAAATCAGGAAAAGCACTTTGTTCTCTTTTCCTTTGCTGTCTACTCCTTCATCGCCGCATAGGCTGCGGACAGCTGTGCTGTAACAGCTGATGCATTTTATGTACGTGGAGCAGGATTACATTTTTAATGGCTCCATTGGTAGTTGTCCCGGATCATAAAAAAGTGCAGCAGTAGCGTAAGGTTACAGCGCATGCATCTGTTTTCTGGCTCTCCTGGAGACTCGTCAAACATTTAGACGTTTAGAGGTGTGTGTCCCCCCCCAACACACGACCGGTCCTCCGCTTCCGTGACGGAGAACGCTCACCTTTGTGAGGTGTCTGCAACCAACCGATCGACCAACCAACCAACCAACCAACCAATCAGCAATCTATCTGGGTATATATTGTCTAACAAATGATGTGCTGGTTTTGGAAGAAAGCTCAAAAGGGAAGGTTCACGAGGGGTGTGGGGTGGGGTACGTGGGGGGGGGGGGGGGTACGGGGGGGGCGGTAGGGCGGGGATACAGGAGCAATCATCAGTGTGAGGGGTCCTGTGTGAAGGGTCTGTTCAGGAGCACTTTGACTTACGGCCGCTGATTGTCGGAGGACATTATGCACACTGTCTGAGCCTAAATAACCCCGCGAGCGCATCGTAAACTGTCTCTCCAGCACATGAGCAGCCCCCCCACCCCCATAAACAACTCTGTCATTTTAAGTAAGAGTGGCCCTGCTTACCCGGCACATTCTACTCAACAAGCCGCACCTAATTTAGCAGCTTTTAAATCTTTTGCTGCCGTTGTCGTGAGAAACGCCTGGTTGCAAATGTCTTTTATTGAATGCTGACTCTGTGGTATTACAGCCGTGCAGATATGCCTGGTGTAATATGTCCCAAGCTTTATCTTGTAATGGTAAAAGTGTATTAATTTTAGTGGACTTACAGAGAGTGTGTATGTGAGAGAGAGTGTGTGTAGGAGGTGGGAATAGGATTGACACTGTTTGGGATTGGAGGTACTTTTCACAGTGCCCAAACGCGTTTTTCACGCAAGGACTTGGTGAGAGGTAGGAAACTCTTGCATTTCTTTGCTACTTTAAGTGCTGCTTTATCAAAATCTATCTGGAAGAAATGAGTATCTCACTAATAACTACTTTACAGAAGAAAGTGCACCGAAAGTGAGGCTTTGTTAACAGCTTGGTGAGAGCCATTTTGGTTACATGGAAGTAAATTCAATGTCAAAAGTACTTGTATCGAACAAGTACAGAATTTATTGTATTACCCACCCACCCACACACACACACACACACACACACACACACACACACACACACACACACACACACACACACACACACACACACACACACACACATATACATACACAATAGGTGACACTAAGAATAAGTGACACTAAGAATTTTTGACTCAAGATTCAAGCGCTTCTGTGAATTTGACACACAACTGGAGAGCAAAATTTGAGATATGCTACACCCAGAGGGGTGTAAACGCCTCATAGTGTGATTATTTATTTACTGTATGCACTGCGAAAGTAAAAGCATGTGGATAGATCTCACGGCAGTCTCTCCACTGTCTGTTAACCCCAACCCCACTGGGCCACTCCTCTCAGTCTACTTAAGTGTTTAATAAGGTGTGTGTGTGTGTGTGTGTGTGTGTGTGTGTGTGTGTGTGTGTGTGGGAATGTAAGTGTTGAGATTAACGCAAAGGAGACCCGCCGTACGCTTCTTTTCTCATGCCGACTGCGGGAGCAGCAGCAGTGTGTGTGAGGCGTGCGGTGTGTGGGAGTGTGCGGTGTGTGGTAGCGTGTGGTTGTATAGTGTCTCGAGAGTGTGAAGCTGCGGGCGGTTTTATCATGCCAAGGGCCCAGACCACTGAATACTCCTCTGATGGAGGAATTTGACTGGGCACAAACGACCACAATGCCCTGCTGTCACTCCCTCTCCTTCCCTCTCTCTCTCGCTGACGTCCCCTTCCTGTCCCTATGTTTATCAGGTTTTGGGGGCACTGTATTTTGATGTCAATAAGCAATTTTTCTTGCCTGGTCTCCAGCCTGACCCCTTTAATCCATCAATATATTATTAGAGATAAAGTTTTGTGGACGCCTGCTGCAGTCACAAGATAAATGACATCTCTGAAGTCACGCATTAAAGACGAGATTAAGGCCCTGTGACTGTGTCTTCAGTACTCATCTGCGCGCCTCTGTCCAACCTATCACACTAAGTGACAAGAAAGAAAAATAATGAACTGAGGCAGAAAAAGCAGAGATATTCCTTACACACACACACACATACACACACACACACACACACACACACACACACACACACACACACACTCTCTCTCTCTCTCTCTCTCTCTCTCTCTCTCTCTCTCACACACACAAACACACACACACACACATGCACACATACACTCACACACACACACACACACACACACACACACACACACACACACACACACACACACACACACACACAGTATACACATATACTCACACACATTGCATGTCTGTCTTCTGCTGGGATTAGGGTGCATTAGGGGAGAGCTGAAGGAGAGAGAGGGAGAGACAGACAGAGAGAGGAATGGAGAGAGGAACAGAGAGGGAGAGGGAGAGAGACAGTGGGAGAGAGAGAGAGAGAGAGAGAGAGAGAGAGAGAGAGAGAGAGAGAGAGAGAGAGAGAGAGAGAGCAGGCGTGGGGTATGCTTTGGGTTGGGCATTTGTGTATGTGATGGCTAAAAAAAGACTACAGAATATAATTCATTTTTCTGTCAACCACATATTTAAATAAATCAGAGATTTCTTAACAGCGAAGAAAAGCTCAAATGACGTTCTGTAAGGGTTCATAGATGCATCTCCTCATCGTATTACCAGATGGAATTTCTGCATACACAGAGAGGAGGGTTGTTCTGGCAGAAATCAAAGCCACTCGCTTTGAACCTTACATGGGTTTTATAAAACAGAAGCTTTTGATATTGCAAAATAATCTCCATAGATAATGACTTGATCTGAAAAATGAACTGTTTTGTATTGTTAATGTGCAATTTATTCATCACTGTCCTGTTCTGTATACCTTTGGAATCAGTAATAGCATATGTATATCATGTATAATCCACTAACAATGTGAGAATTTTATGGCCCAGTGATGGGGAAAATGCTGCAAACGTATGAACTGAAGAATATTTGTCCATCGCATGTCATTTCTGTGAATTACGAAGAGCATTGAGTCAATCGCTTATAACAATTTCCCATGTAATGATATCCCAGCTAATACTGTCTAAGGGGCTAAAGATCATTGACTTTTGCACTGGTGACCTCACAACCTGTTCCGTTAACCCTCATATTAATAGCAGGGATTACGAAAATGAAATGGCAGCATTATGGGCCGGACCCCTGACTAGCGGGGAGGATATTAGGGGGCCTATCTGGACGCCCTCGGTGTTAAGTGGGCCCGAGTGCTCATTAGGTTCGCTGGGGCTGTAAGTCTGTGTCTGCTCGGGATGGACCTGATAGGCCTTGCTCTTTGGGCCACGACGAATCCTCACGAGTGGGATTTTCTCTCCCGCCCTCGTCCTGGGCTCAGACCTCCCGTTATCGGCTTCTGTCTGCAACGCGGCCACTGAGGTGACG
The DNA here is from genome assembly GCF_052324685.1 of Brachyhypopomus gauderio. Taxonomy (NCBI): domain Eukaryota; kingdom Metazoa; phylum Chordata; class Actinopteri; order Gymnotiformes; family Hypopomidae; genus Brachyhypopomus; species Brachyhypopomus gauderio. The sequence continues at coordinate 308,686 of NW_027506896.1, forward strand.
CTGTGTTACTGCGGGGTACGCAAAGAGATGGGCAGCGTTTGAATTTCCCATTAGGTTCCTGCTCGCCACGAGGGTTCCAGGGTGGAACGGCTCGGCTGGATCTGCCACTCAGAGTCCGGGAGGGGGGTGGCGGGGACGGCCTCTCTGTCCGCCTTGGCCGGGCGTCACGGCTGCTTTGGCTCCGGCTTCACTCAAAAGTTCACAAACGTTATGTAGACACCTCCACGAGGAGCCTAATCTGTGGTGCATTTTTTCTGCCGTAAGGGCTTCTATTCATCTTAAAATTTTGTGAAGGAACATATGTAAATAAATCCAATTTCATTTATTGGAAATAGTTTGTGAGAAGCGAGTTTGTTTTCGTTTTCCTTCAGTGGTCAGTAGCTAACTTCAGAACCAGTGGATATTTTTGGGTGGTTTGGGTATTTCAGCCAGGCAGTGACATTGACATGTGTACAAACCCCTGCTTCCCTGCTGTGTGTGAAGCTATCCTCCCAGCACAACAGCTGCTACCAAGCGGCTTCCATATCAGTGTCACTGCTGGCTTGAGAGGGCTCCACCACCCAAATAACACCAGTGGTCTTCCTGTGGTCAGACAGGTTAGAGGGAGCCTGACTGATGGGGCATGTGAACATGTGGACTTCAGATTGGGATTATGTCATTATAAAATGTATGAAAGTGTAACGGTGTAGGTAATAAAGTGGCCAGTGAAAGCATTTCCTTACAGTTCCCAGCACAGACTACTCATGCGTCGGGTGGTTCTACGCCGAAGTCTGGTGATTCCTCAGCTCGCCCCTGTGCACGGTTCACCAGCACACTTCCCATGTACGTGCTTCAAGTCAATTGCGTTGTTTTCTCACCTAAAATATAGTTAGTACACAAATAATGATTTCCTGTCAAATTGTAATTTGTAATAAGTGCAATCATAGTTCATTAGGCTTGATACAATAAGGCCTGGTTTCATGGGGCTTAGTTTCGTAGGGTCTGGTTCCATAAGGCCTGGTTTCATAGGGTCTGGTTCCATAAGGTTTGGTTCCATAGGGCCTGGTTCCATAAGGCTTGGTTCCATAGGGTCTGGTTCCATAAGGTTTGGTTCCAAAGGGCCTGGTTTCATAAGGCCTGGTTTCATGGGGCAGGTGTAATAGAACCTGGTTTCATAGGGTCTAGTTCCATAAGGCCTGGTTTCATAGGGTCTGTTTCCATAAGGCTTGGTTCCATAGGGCCTGGTACCATAAGGCCTGGTTTCATGGGGCAGGTGTAATAGAACCTGGTTTCATAGGGTCTGGTTCCATAAGGCCTGGTTTCATGTGGCAGGTGTAATAGAACCTGGTTTCATAGGGCCTGGTACCATAAGGCCTGGTTTCATGGGGCAGGTGTAATAGAACCTGGTTTCATGGAGTCTGGTTCCATAAGGCCTGGTTTCATGGGGTCTGGTGTAATAGAACCTGGTTTCATAGGGTCTGGTTCCATAAAGCCTGGTTTCATGAGGTGGATGTAATAGAACCTGGTTTCATAGGGTCTTGACTTTTTTAAGAATCTGAGACAGTACAGGCATTCTGTGAACGGCTGTGACTTGTTTTGCAAATTCCATAAAAAAAGTTAAAGTCTACTGAACCCTGCCTGGACAGGAGAAACTGCAGTGAAGGAAAAGAAAGCTTAACATCTAAACTTGAAACGTGTGTTTCTTCACCTGGTCTGTGCTGAAGGTCCGGCCGCAGTATTGACATATGACTCCTCTCCTGGTCTTCAGGCTTGTGGAGACAGAAGTGCAAATGTATCTTCCCACCCGAAGAGCTCTTCAGTGTGCTGATTCCCACTGAACTGTACTACTGAACGTTACCACTGAACGTTACCGCTGAACGTTACCACTGAACGTTACCACTGAACGTTACCCCAGAACGAGGCAGATCACTGCATAACGCTACAGAAGAAAATGTCAACTGAAAGGAGAGGAGTGGCCGATGGGAGATTATCATGGAGAGCCACCGCCATGGATTAGCTATCATTAGCAACCTGGATGGCTATCTGTTAACATTACCCATGTGTGCACTTCTGTTTTCAATAAATTATACAAAATTATATTGTAACTCCCTGTGTGCATTTTAAACGTGTAGTGTTTATAGTGACTCAGCAAAACGTCCTCTGGCACGCTCTTCAAGGGATTCGGCAGTCAGTTGTACCCCAAAGGCTCATGGGTATTCTCAGAGGCCATCCACAGCTGATCACTCTTCATCAAACTCACGGGGTTTATGCGTTTTCAGCTCCTTTTCCTTCTTATCAATGAGGGCAATGGCATTTTAATAGGTGGGTGTATACGGACACGAGGAGACAATTGCGTCTCATTGAGTATGGCGGGACGGGCTGGAGGCGCACTGAGCTATTAGTGTCTCCACAACTTAACCCCCCCCCCCCCCCACTGCAGCCTGGGGGGTGTGGGGTCTCCACACCGCTCACGTGGGTCCTGACGCCAAATGATGGATATGCAATGATCACTTAAAACCACAGCGATGATAAACTAATGAATCAAGATCTGCATTAATCAAAGAGCGTTGCCCTTACAGAAAGACGAATGGAGATGCAGAAAGTTCCGACTCTAATGATGAAGTGCTAACAATCCTGGGGAAGACAAGACTAGGGAGGGAGATTACACACCATGCTTTCATGCATCATCTGGGAAGGCATTAATATTTCACGCGCTCCGTCTCTCTTCTCTGACCTGACCCCCGCCCCTGTGTGCAGCGCCTCCGTTTAGAGACGCAATCAAAATTCATTACGGGCCCAGCCGTCCTGATTAAATGTAACAGGCTCGCGGTGCTCAGGCACCAACGCGCTCTAGCCCGTCAGCTTCCACTCGGCATGCTCTCAGCCACGCCTTCAGCCCCGCCCCTTTCACCGAGATGAGCCATTAGAATCCAGGTTTAACTTCATTTACATACAGGACATTTGCATTCTTAAATATTCAACTTAAAATATGTTTGCTGTTGATTGACATTTGAATGGCCAAGTAAAAAAATAAAGCAGGTTTTATATTAAGAATGTGTGAAGATAAGGTGTGCTGAAACCATGCCAACATGTCACGGCATGTACTTTCACTTGTGAGTACAACATCTGAGCAGTCGTTGCTTTTGTAATGATGACAGAGTTCCTCCCACTTGTACATACATACACACAATAAACCAGAATTTCCTTTTTACTTGCACAAGGGAGAGTGTGAACTACAACCATCAGCTTTAATCTATAAAATACAAGTACCTAATTCCACTTTTAAATCCTTTGGGTGATGTAAGCTCTTGAAGTCAGGAGCCTGGTAAAGTGAGAGTGGGAAGAGCCACGCCCACCAAAGACAAGGAAGGGCAGGACCTTAGTCAACCCAAGATAAGAGGGGGCAGGGCCATACCCCATCTGAGACAAGAAGGGGTGGGCCCTTAACCCACCCGAGACAAGGAGGGGCAGGGCCTTAGCCCACCCAAGACATGGTGGGGTGGGGCCTTAGCCCACCCAAGACAAGGAGGGGTGGGACCAAACCCCATCCGAGACGAGAAGGGGGGCGGAGCCTTAGTCAACCCAAGACAAAGGCGGGCCATGGCGAGTTGGTCTCCTCTGTGCTCTCCTGCAGAAATCCCCCCTTCACTTTCCTCCCATCAGATCACAGCTCCAACCCCCCTGCACATCTAGTCCTGCTGCTTGCTGCTTCTCCTCCTCTATCTGTCTCTCTATCTGTCTCTTTTTCTCTTGCTCACACACCCATCTCTTTCCCCCCTTTTTTCCTCTTCCTGTGTGCACATGTGTGTAACTTCCTGTGTGAGCGTATGAGGGGGGCTGAAAGGATATTATATTTTTTTGTATCTGTCATTTTCCTTCTATCTCCCACATGACTTCTTAATCCATCTGAATGCATAGAAGATAATGTTTTGGGCGAAATAACATAAGAGGAAAGATAGACTCCCAAGGACCAATATCTTTATTGCTTGGAGGATAAACGGATTATGTCAGCCGTTTTCTGCCGCTGACAGCTTTTCTTATTAACCGATTTTATTTTTAATCTGCCGAGGAAGAAATGCGGTTTTATGTCACAATAAAACGCTGGTCACATCTAATGCTGCCCTCAAACAAACAGATTCCTTAAAGCCTTGCTGAGAAATTTGAAATAACTTTAAAGAGGGTTTTTGTGGGAGAAGGGGGGGAAAGTCTTTATCCACAAGCTTGTTCAACTGAGGAGCAAAAGATTTTTAAAGTCTCTCACAGTTGTATGTGCCTTTTTTTGTTATTATTTTGCTTTGTTCATTTTGCTGATCGGTGTGGAGAAAGAAGGCCTCCGTCACGGCAAAGGAATTCAGTGTGTGTGTATGTGTGTGTGTGTGTGTGTGTGTGTGTGTGTGTGTGTGTGTGTGTGTGTGTGTGTGTGTGTGTGTGTGTGTGTGTGTGTGTGTGTGTGTACGTGTACGTGTGTGTATGTGCGTGTGTGTGTTTATATCCTTCAAACTGGGAATTGAGAAGCTTCAGCCATATTATTTAAACAGAACCCAATAGCTAATTATTGATATTTCTGTAATATTAGAATAAGTGCATTTAGATTAGATCATGTACAATGTTTTTGGTTTTCTTTTCAATGCTGTTATTTACACTGCACCTTGTTTGTATAGTATACAGTATATTATATAGATGTGTGTGTTCATGCAGTGTTGTGTGTGTGTGTGTGTGTGTGTGTGTGTGTGTGTGTGTGCAGTCAGGAGATGCTAGGGATCATCTCAAATGAAAGCATTTGGGCAGATTTATATGAAATGGTGTTGGGTATATGCGTGAGGGGAGCTATCATTAACCCCAGGGCTTTCCCTGTCTGCTCCTCTCCCTCATTTCACGCTCTTGATCTGAGGGTGTGAATTAGCCATCGCCCCCGGCCCTCCAACTTAGTTACCGGCCGGACAACATGAAAGAAATACACAGAGCTGCATAAAGAATCCTCTCAAATGCTCCCTCCTCCCTGGCTCCAGCCGTCTCCCGGTCCTGCCCCCCCCAGCTCAGCCCTGTGTGGTGTGTGTAATGTGAGTGGGGTGGACTCACCTTAGACCTGGCGGGCGAGAACAGGGCGATCAGGACTAAAGTCTTGGGCTGCCGGACAGTTTGGCTGGCTGCACTGAGCAAGCTGACTCAAGGTAAACGAACTGTGTGACTCTACTTTAACCCTTTTTGTATTTTAGGGTGACATGTACACCCCGGGGGCTTTATGAACAAGGTGTCCACCCCTTGGTGTCTCAGGTCACTGAAACTTCTGGAAAATGATACAGCTGATTTCTGTCCTTTTGTTCCCTGAGGAAAGCAGATTTTCATCCGTCCTGAAATGAAAGGTAGTGCAGTTGTAGCTTCTACCTGTGATGATTCTGTTGTTGATTGTTTTGATTGGGCTTCTGATTTTATTTCAAGGGTACCTGATGGCGGAGTCAAAGACAGATATTTAAACATGAGTTAAAGCAGTTTATTTCCCAAACTCAACTAGTCAAAGAACGTCACACCCACTCTATATCTCACACAGAATTACTCGGAGATAAATGATGAAATCGGAGGTAAGTTGTTTTTTTGTGCCCTGAGTTACAGGGTTGACTCCCAGTGCTTGTTGAGAAAGTATAACACTGATGCAATAACACCAGCACTGTTTTAGGGGGACACTATTTTAGGGGGACACTGTTTTAGGGGGACACTATTTTAGGGGGACACTGTTTTAGGGGGACACTATTTTAGGGTGACTGTTTTAGGGGGACACTGTTTTAGGGGGACACTATTTTAGGGGGACACTGTTTTAGGGGGACACTATTTTAGGGTGACACTGTTTTAGGGGGACACTGTTTTAGGGGGACACTATTTTAGGGGGACTGTTTTAGGGGGACACTGTTTTAGGGGGACACTATTTTAGGGGGACACTGTTTTAGGGGGACACTATTTTAGGGTGACACTGTTTTAGGGGGACACTGTTTTAGGGGGACACTATTTTAGGGGGACACTGTTTTAGGGGGACACTGTATTAGGGGGACACTGTTTTAGGGGGACACTGTATTAGGGGGACTTGTTCCCTCAGCTTCTCCCAGTCCTACTATTGCCAACACTGGACTGTTCACCAGTCTCAACATGCTGTACTACGTCTAGCCGATCTGCTCTGTTTCGCTATTGAAAAAAAGAAGAAGAAAAACACTGGTTGAGTTACTAGTTCTTGAAATGTGTAATTTGCTATTGGACAGGGACAAATAATGCAGCACCTTGGACAGCGTTCCAACCAAACAATAGACCAGGCTTCGTACTTTGATATCTAGCATGGGTTTATATTAGACTTCACGTCTAAGCACTGACTTGGTAAGCCTGTTTAGTAGTCTACACACATATGTATATGTGTGTGTATTCTGCTATAAACAGTGTAGCAAGAGTCCCGTGTCAGGATTAGTGAAGAATATTCAGAACACCCTCTATCAGGATCACCCATCCTTCTCCATTGCGTCCCCTGACTTTGAGATGTTTGCATCTAATTTGTGTTTTTAATTGCGGAAGTTTGATTAAACCCAGCCCCAAGTGTTAAACGGCATTAGGCACTTCCATATGTTTGGTGCCACTATGCTGATATCCATTTCCATAATCATTTCTGCCTGTTTGAGGCAGTCATCTTTCCCTTTTGCCTCTGATGCTGTGATGATTGCATCTGCCCCAACTTCAGCACTGCCTCGTGAGTTTTTACCAGCACTCTCTGTCTGTGACCTTTAATCTAACACTTTCAGAATGTTCCCAACTATCATGGTTGTCAGTTCAGAAATTGTAATCTCCTCTGAAAAGTCTTAGTGAGTGGAGCTGGATTACGCTGAGATAATTAATCATATTCAGTTGCATGAAAACAAATTTTGTTTACATGTTTGGGATTACTGGCACAGAAGGGAAAGCAGAGGGAATTCTGCACGGAGCTCTGTGAGCAAGGTGAGGCGTCCGGGAGGGAGAGGCGTCAGAGAGACGCTTGTTCAGAACGCCTCAGGGACTCCAAACAGACTTTGTTCAGGAAACAATGAAAGCGGCCAGGTGAGCTTTATTCCCCCAAACCAAAAAGTAACGAGGATCTTTTTGGGTTTGTTGTATTCACTATCCTCCTTTTCCCGCCTTTCTTTCCTTTAAAAAAAAAAAGATACTTCCTTTTGTCTTTGGTTAAAAAAATTCTGGTTACGTATTATTAGTTTGTTTCCTCCTGAACACTTTTCTTTTGAAAGGGCAGAAGGAACTCACCCCAAGCTGCTGCCCTCGCCGAAGCCTGCTGAGTGACTGCCTCTCCCCACAGAGGGGGAGGGAGGAGTGTGGGAGGGGAAGAGGGGGCGGGGCCAGAGTGGATGCTTTTCACTGGCGTGGCGGCCCCCCCTCCCTGTCTAATTCTCCTCCTATGGTCCTAGCCGCCACTTTTATGCATGAAACACAGAAGTAGATTGAAAGCATTCAGTGGCCATTCAGGCTTTGAAGAAAAGAGATCCTCAGAGCTTTATTAGATATGAAGATCTACAATAAAAATCAATTTCTGGGCTCTTTATGCAGTTTAAATGACAAAGCTTCTGCCCATTCAGCCAACATTGTGTGGCGGAAAGTAATTTTGCCGTAGTGGGCGAGACAAGAGCCGGTATACTTTCTGACCCGCGACTGCAGATTCTCATATGATACAGACCCACCGAGATAATGGGCAGGCACTTAATATCATCTGTGGAGAGGGAGAAAAAAGTTATCTGATATCTTTTGGGGGGTTAAACACTTCCATGGGCAGAATACAAAACAGTTTGGAGGCAACCAGGGTTTTCTCTGAGCACGCCCCCCCCCCCCCCCCCCAGAAAACTGCCGGAAATGAGACACGACTGCAAAGTGAAGAGTCATGACTGAGTGAGCAGTGTCCTGGCATGGTGTACCTTCCAGCCTGCAGCCAATCAGTGGGCACCACCGAGCTCAACGCAGGATTTGCACACTAGAAAAGCTGCAGGCATTTGCTTTCATTTGTGTTGTCTATTAATAATTTTTGATAGAGGAAATGCGAGAATCGTCAGTGCTGCGCCTTTTGTGAAATCCCGTATCTATAGAGTAAAATGAAACTTTTCATAGGTATGTGTTTGGTCAGCAGAACACTGAAAACGGACCATCGATGGACATTCTGTCTGAAGGTATAAGCAAACAGACTCCAGCTTAAGTGCTATGCACACACACCTCCAGATGTTGCAGTAGATCACACAGTCTATTTTGTTCTGTAAATACTAATGGTGTAAATGTTTAAATAAAGATGTGAGAACCAACTTGGTCACCGATCATAAAGTGTAAAATCTGTGTTATATAAGGATTTTACTTCTCTTTTCTTGTACAGGTACGTACTACTACATTCTTTTACAATAAACACAATTATTACGATGTTGCAAACAGTTATAATCACATTTATAATGGCTTATAAATGCAGGCTTCATTGAAAGTGTTACCAACATTATAATGAATAGTGACACTTGTGTTACTACATCTTCATAAGTTACCAAATAATTAATTACAGTTTATTATAAGTTTCTTATGAGACATTATTGAAGGTTATACATATGCTTACAAAGCATTATTATGAAGTGTAACCACAGTTGTAACCACATTTATAATGGCTTATAAATACAGGCTTCATAGAAATTTTATTTAGCATTTTCTAAGGTATATAGTGTCAAATCCTTAATACTTGTTCAAATCAAAAAGTTATATGTAACAATGCCTCTTTATGATGAACAACTGTGCAGCATCATGCACAAAATACAATAGACTGCACTCATGTATAAGTACACAGAAATCACAATGTCCCAGAATGCATCCTGCAGCCCGTTTACATGCTGGGATTTGATGCTAATTGTGTAGATGTGACATTTCATATGCAATGACAGACATAATATCATTATTTGGCATATTGTTAAGTGAGGGTTTACCTCTTTGTTTATGAAACAGGGGAGGAGACGGGACAGAAGTGTCTCGGTGTGTGATAGGACGACCGAGTTCTAGCTGCTGCTGAAGAGAGGCAGGACCAGGGACCATGTGTCAGTGAAACACATGTGCAGCGGAGGACATTATCCCACCAGAAACCACTGGCATCACTTATCAGGTTGGAAGAGCCTGATTGTTAATTCAATAGGGGGAGAGGAGTCATCTCCATAGCGCCACAGAGGTAATCTGGGTGAGTTTAACACAAAATTAAAGGGAATCCCAGGCTTATGGTGGATTTAGGACCAGGCCCCAGCCAGATCAGCACCTCAGCACTGCACGACAGGGCTGTGATGGTTCTCTCTTAGCACATGTGCAAGACAGTGTGCCTGGACCAACCTCGTATTATCAGCTGCAACATTGAGAACGCCAATGCTAGACCCTTTTCTCCACTTTAATCAATGTTCAAATGTTGATAGGTTACAAATGTCAGAGACCTGTAGATCATTGTTTCATCTACAGTGTTGTGATGTTCTTTCACAGTTGTTTTATTTTATGTATTTGTTTTTTCCCCACAGGAAGCTATAACTAAATTGTTGTTGCGTACTACACCAACCAATAGGCCTACAGTAATTTATTTATTTTTTCTTTAGAATGCGTGAGTTGTGTGTGTGTGTGTGTGTGTGTGTGTGTGTGTGTGTGTGTGTCTGTGTGTGTGTTATTCGGAGTGTGGATATGAACGCTGTGAGGTGTTCTAATGAAATAAGGCTGTGCCTGAGCTTGTGTCTCTCTGAGGGGACTGTGGCGATGGATTGGCATTGTCGAGTTTGTCTCCAAGGGCAGGGGTATAAATATCGGGCACTGACTCCTGTCGTCCACGACAGCCCCCCCTGCTGACGAGCGATTGTTTTATTTTAAGGTCCCGACTCCAAGACAAGCTCTTATTTCAAATTAAACTTTCAAGGTCTCAGAGTCATTTATTTTTGTCAAAAGAGGCAGAATGAGATTCAGGGTAGAAGTGATAAATTCACAGTGGACATAAAAGATGACAATGACTTCTGCACGGCTCCCTGCCACAATGCTGCTGCTGTTTGTACACGAGGCGCCAATCCGCAAGAACTAGCCAGGCCTGCGGGTTTCTGTCTGAAGGCCCAGGACGTGGAACAAAAGCTGCATGAGCAGGACTGTCTTTAGGTCCCGGTCCTCATGTGTCCCCTGTGTCAGGTGAAAGGGACACTGTATGTACTCTGGGGGAAAGTTTCGTAAGTGTAAACGCTGTCCGTTGGACAGATGACCGGTTCACAGCCTCCCAGTGTTTTGTGTAGAGGGAGATCTACTTTTAAACTGATTTTGGCAAAAGTCTTCCAACACCCAAGAGATCTCAACAGGGCATTGACTGAACACAAAGATGTTATTAGCTAGCTCAGTCACTATCTTCCTTCTGCACTGCTCCTCCCATGGCACCTCTTTCTCCAATCAAGGCAGCTTAATTAGCATATAATTTATATATTTATTTATTATTGCATTTCTTTTCTCTTCTTTTTCCAAGAAAAACACATCCTAAAAGGATTACGTTGTTTCGGAGAAGTAAAATAATTCTGAATGCCGCAGCTGCCCTAAATTGCCATGCATTTTCTTTCTCTCGAATGCAAACCTTATTATTAGCCAGCGTGTTTGAAATTTGAACGGAACACTGGATTTTATTCAGGAGATAATGTTTGTCTAACAGGCTAATGGCTCAGAAGAAAGGAGAATGTTCTTTTCAGGGTTCGCTTTCCACAGAGAATCAAGCTGCACGCACAGCCAGTGCATGCTAAAGTCACCGTCTTCCACAAGCCGAGCATGAAGAGACCGTATGATGAAAAGCTGGAAGAGAAAGTGCAAGAAAACAAAGGCTTGTTTTACATATAGGGGTTCGATTGTCATCAGTAAAGTACAGGAGCTGCCTGTCTGCAGGAAGCACATGAAATTGTTGAAATAAAGAAAATCCCTCTTTAGAATGTCACACAAAGCTGACAGGACGGCTTTGGGGTGCTATATTCAGGTTTATTCAGTTTCCAAACAACGAAGTCAGCAGCAAAGCAAATTCATTTAAAGGATTGCCCAAACATGATCGACACTCTTACAGACCGGAGGCCTCTTGACACTAATCATTTACATACCATTGTGCCTAGTACAAAAACTTGTGCTATTTAAAACATGTCTTTTTTAATTATGTAAACAAATTTTAAAACATTTGCAATTGTTTCTGATCTTGTGTGACAGAGGAGTTGAAGGAAGAGTAAACAGTTGGATCATTCGGGGAATGTGATAAACAAGCTCGAAAGGACTCGCGCACGTCTGATTGTGAAGGACCATGTGACCATGCAGTTCCTGAACTATTCTAACTCTTCACTATTTGCTATTCAAATGGACCTGTGCTGCATAAATGTTGAGGCTTTTCAAAAGTTTTTCAACATTTTGGGCTTAGAATACAATTTATGGTCATGGGAAACCACACCTCCTTTCATTCCTGGCTGCTCACCATGGCAGAAGGATCCATGTAGTATCTAAGCTGGATCCACATGGGATCCAGACGGGATCCAGGTGGGATCCAGATGGGATCCAGACGGGATCCAGGCCTCACCAGTGAAAAAGCTGTTAGCGTGCATGTGCTATCATTCCTGCACTGCTACTACTAGTCTCATCTCTTTCAGTTTTTCTCTCTCCCTTTCCCCCTCCCTCTCTCTTCTTTTCCCTCTCTCTCCCTCCCTCTCTCTCTTTCTCTCTCCCTCTCCCTTCTCTTTCTCAAAAATAAATCAAAGAGGGTATTAGGCAGTAGGGTTATCCCCGCCACTGTGCTCGAGGCTGCCGTTAATCTGTGCGTTTTGGAGGAACGAGGTTAGTTAAGCATTTTAATGGCCCTGGTCCTGTGGTAATTAGGCCTGGCCTGGAGGGAGCTTGCTTTGAGCCACTCGGGCCCTGAAATAGAGCCAGGGAGCCAATGCCCTCGCGCGCACACAATGGTCCTGAACTAATTCCCTGAGTAAACATTCCCTTCCCCTTCACTTCACAGCTCTTCCTCCTTAAAGTCCTCAAAGGGCCCATTTCTTTTTCTCTCTTTCCTCTTTTCGCTCTCTTGCTTTCCGTCACTACCCCTCCCTCCCTCCCTCCCTCCCTTCCTCCCTTCCTCCCTCTTGCTGCTGGTATATTTTAGAAGGCACTTTTTCCTCTTTGCTTAGATCTCGGCTTCCGTTGCTTGTTCATATGGCTTGTCTTTCTCTTTTGAGCATTTCTGCTTGTTTAAACCCAGCATTCCTCTTCCTCCTCCCTTGTTCTCGCTGCCTCCTTGTGAGGTGACCGTGTCGAGGAGATTAGCAGGTTACTGTGGAAATGCGAAGCTGAAATCACCTGAACTGAATTCTCAGAATTGCTGGCCCTGAGATAAAATGTTTAGAAAACTTTAAAGGTTGATCCTTTTTTCACTGAAAATAAAATGTTCCTCAGCCATCTCTCTTTCTCTCTCCCTCTATCTTTTATTCTTTCTTTTGTTTTTTCTTACTTCACTATTCTTTACTTTCTCTGCTTCCCTCAGCAGTCAGAGGCCCTGGGGTCTTGTCTGGCATTGTTTCCTCATACAAAGAGGACAACATCACTCCCTAAGTGTTATGACTCCATAAGTGACATCACTCCCTTAATGTCATGACTCCATGAGTGACATCACTCCCTAAGTGTCATGACTCCATGAGTGACATCACTCCCTATGTGTGCTCTTGCAGTATGAGTTCACAATGAAGTCTTCCACGGAAGCAAAAAAAGGTGAAATGGCTCCTGCACCACTCACAAAATCAGAAACAAAAGGGCCTCCATCACCAAGTCGGTGTATGTAGAGCGTTTCACATTTATAAAATGTTCCAGAATTCAACAGAGGTGTTCTAGGCTATGAATCCGGCACGACAGTGTCCTGTGCTGTGAGTGCGGGACTGTCCCGTGGGGCAATGTCCTGTGCTGTGAGAGTGGGACTGTCCCATGGGGCTGAGTTTCCTGTCTCTGTTGTGTATGCAGTGTGACATTACAGGTGCCATTAGATCATGTGTGTGTCTGGTTTGAGTGACGGACCCTGAGGGGCGACGGACATCGAGCCAGCTCAGCTTTCTCAGGGATAGTGCTTATTTGGCCCACGGATTCTTTGTCAGTGTGATCCCTATCTGTCTTTACTGTCTGAACCAAATGCAGCCCCAGGCCAAATTGTCAGGTATTATCTGTAAGGCTGTGTGTGTGTGTGTGTGTGTGTGTGTGTGTGTGTGTGTGTGTGTGTGTGTGTGTGTGTGTGTGTGTGTGTGTGTGTGTGTGTGTGTGTGTGTGTTGCAGGAAGAATGAGAATGGGTATATATGTATACACATAGACATGCATTCATTAAACATGCATTAGAGTTGATGTGCAAAAGTCTCCTGGATTTCTAGAAATACCAAGAAATGCACCTGGCATTTTATTTGGTATGCAAGATCACTTCCTTTTGTAATAAAACCTGCAAATTGCCCAAATTTAAATATTTGTTATCTCCAGTAAGCAGTCCAGCATGTAGGAATTTTTTGCCATTTGCGCCTTAATTGTGTATAATTTGTCACTGGTGTGTAATTAAGAGAAACGAATGGTGGGTGTCAGGGCTCACTGATGGTCGCCCTTTCTACACTCACCCCCGTAGTCTAAAGAAGTGTTTCTGCTCTTCTGATTGTCCCAGATTGCAGGGTTTGGTCCAACCTTCTGTCTCGTTGATGTAGTAAGTAGGACACTAAGCGTCAGGCTACTGGAGGAGTTGGTGTGTGTACTAGCTGCTGGAATGTGACCCACCCAGTTCCTCCTGGAGGTCCTTTCTTCATTGTTGGTTCTTTTCTTTTCTGACGTCTCTCTGTTTCTCTCTCTGATTCAGGCCGCATTGAAACGGTCAGGATTAACAGCACGACTGGATAAGGGGGGTTCAGAGGTTATTTGGAGGAGGTGAGGAGGGAGACAGGGGGGTTAGAAAAAAAGACTGAGACATGGTGCTTGGCTAACAGCCTGAAGCTTTTTTGTGTCAGTGGGTGATGAGCAGTATCTGTTTACCTCTGTGTGTGTGTGTGTGTGTGTGTGTGTGTGTGTGTGTGTGTGTGTGTGTGTGTGTGTGTGTGTGTGTGTGCGTGTGTGAGTGTGTGTGTGTGTGTGTGTGTGTGTGTGTGTGAGTGTGTGTGTGTGTGTGTGTGTGTGTGTGTGTGTGTGTGTGTGAGTGTGTGTGTGTGTGTGTGTGTGTGTGTGTGTGTGTGTGTGTGTGTGTGTGTGTGTGTGTGAGCAGTAGTGAATGTGTCCATGTTCATAGCATGACTGTCTTTCTCACTATGGTTAGAAGAGCCACTAGGATGACTGCTTGGACAGATATGTATGTGTGTGTGTGTGTGTGTGGGTGGGTGTGTGTGGGCGTGTGGGCGAGTGTGTGTGTGTGTGTGTGTGTGTGTGTGTGTGTGTGTGTGTGTGTGTGTGTGTGTGTTGTTGGACAGAGCTGCGAGGCAGAGGTGGAATTGATGGATAAGGTTAGCCGAGCTATCAGACAGAAACATCACAATCAAGCCGTCAGGCCGCTGCTCCTCTCCCTCTGCTCTCTCCGCCTCTTTGATAAACAGAGGAATAGGATTACAGTCTGGACAGGTCCTGGGGCGTGGCAGCAGTGGCCAGCCCCGCCCCACCACGCCGCAGACCGCTCGGAGCCGTCTCACACCCCCACGGTGGCGCAGGGAGACAGGCGCCTCATCACAGTAACACAACTCAGAACGCTTGTCATGGTCACCAAGCAGCCACACTGGAGAGCAATTATACGGTGTCACCTGAACTAGTTAGTGTTGACATTAAGATTTAGGTGGCTTTGTTTAGGTAAGACTGAAAAAAACAAAAACCAAATGTAGTCTACACTAATTCTGCATTAAAATAACAAAAAGATTCAGATAGAAGATAACAACATCAAAAAAAAAAAAAACAATTTAAAAACACTGTAAAAGAATTTAAAATATCAGGCACATTTGGGATCTGTTTTTAATTAAGACCCAAGCAATTAATTCTGCAAAAAAGACCTAGAGCTTCACATGAGAGCAAGGTCTCAGATGAGAGATAATTGAATAAATGCTGTTTACCCCTTGCGAGATCACCCCTTTCCAAAAGCAGTACTGATGAACAATTTGGTGTTGGCAACAAAAGGCACTGTGTAGATGTGGCAGTGCGCCTGTGTGTTCCCCCCCGCTGATCCTCTGGCTGGTCCACACTGGAGATTTACTAAACCAGTGTTCCAGAGCACTGGGACAGGCAGGCCAATTAAAACACATCCATTATGAAGAGGAGCTGTGGCAGCCTCACTGTGGCCAGGATCTCTCATCTCTGTTATCTCATTATCTACCGTAAGGAGAAAAGCCTCACGGTAGAGAGAGAGAGAGAGAGAGAGAGAGAGAGAGAGAGAGAGAGAGAGAGACTGGGAAAGGCAGGCAAGTCACAATCTTCGTTTTCTCTCTCGATAAGGTGGAGTTCAGGTGAATGGTAGGCAGGATGCTGATGGTGTGTGTCCTTGGCAGCAGGTCACTGCGGGGTGCAGGGTGGGCAGCACTGACCGTTTTCCGGCCTGCTCTCGTTTACATGGGGATATTCCGTTCCCCTGACCACTGTCCCCTGCCCCCTCTCCCACGCCTCCTCTGTTGAGGATTGCCTGAAGAAACTTCCATTATCCTTCCGCTGTTCATCATCCCTTGAGCAGAACCTGTACTCCTCTTTCCAGCTTTCGTATTCTCTCTCTCTCACACACTCTCTTGCTCTCTCTCGCTTATACTCTTTCTATCCCTCTCACTTGCGCTCTCTCTCTTGCACTTTCTCTCTTGCAATCTCTCTCTCTCCCTCTCTCTCTTGCTCTCTCTCTCTCCTTTTCTCTCTTCTCCCATGGCCTAAAGTGCACAGATAAGAGTGAACCCCATTTGTGCAGTCCTGAACCGGGCAGGGAAGAGGACAGAGGGCCCAGTGATTTATGGCTGAGAAACAGGTTTGTTGCACTATGATACAACATAAAGAAATTACGCTCTTCATTAGCTTTTCTTGAATTCTTTTTAAAATGATTTTTAAAGGGGAACATGCCTTTGTTGATGAATTACAGCTACAAGGGGAAAGAATATAAATGCTATTATCTCACATCAGTTTTTTATGGTAGAGTAGAAGACAAACTGTGAAGGAAGGTTTCATTAAGGTTTTAATTTGGCCTCTAATTTGCCTTCAGTACAGTACTTAATTAATGCCTATTCTGTTAACCCTTAAATACTGTTATCCTCTCTGTGTTTTCAATTAGCTTTTAATTATCACTATATTATTAGCTTTAGGTAATCACTGGCATGTTGCATCTTTGTTCCTGGAGATTTAAAGACTTGCTTGGCTCGGCGAACTCTGCGTTTGCTCGGCGATACACTCCTCTCCTCCCCTCTTACGTTTTCTGTCCTTTGCAAATGGGATCAGAGCGTTGTCATGGCAAAAAAAAAGAAGCAGAGCAACAATGGAGGTCTGATCTCATCCAATCAGAGCAGACCATTAGAAACGTCTGAGAAATTTGGGACGCGCTTCCCGAGCCTAAGAGAGCGGATGTGCCTTAACCAGTTCGTGGGCTGCTCTTCTCTGATCACCCGCAACTCTCCCACCCCTGAAGCAGGCCAGCTTAGAGCCAGCCAGCGTTCTCACGGTGAGCCTGGGACAGAGGAGAGGCATGGCTGAGCTCTGCCAACATCAGCACGCCAAGGCAGATGCCTCCTACAGAAGGAGAGTTTGGCCCAGTTGGACGGCATCCTGCAGATTGTAATTCCTTGTGTGTTTGGCACTACCAACGATGCAGTCAGGTGGGGGGTGTAGGGTGGAGATGAGGGTTGGGGCGGAGGGGGGGATGGAGGAGGTTCTCCTTACTACAATGGTGAAGTGCTGAGGGAATTACTCTGAGAGTGCGAGAGAGAGGAAGAGAGAAGAAGAGAGAGGGAGAGAGAGGAAGAGAGTCCTCGTTCACATCCACCACACTCTGGATCCAAAGACAGCCACACTGCCAGCTCCTGCTACAGAGAGGAGACACCATAAGTGTGGCAAGCTCTCCATTTCGCTAATGGTGGTAGTGAAATGAACCTCACAGAGATTCATGTTTAAGTAAACAATGTTTCTGTAAATAAAAGTTCACTATAGTATCATTTTGATTTAAATTTACAACTTGGCTGAAGTTTTTTTTTTTTTTTACTTCATGAAAAACAGAAATTGAGATTTAAATGTCCAGTGACCCTCATGTCCACAGAACCTGCTGGTGAAGGCTGGGTGCCAAAGGCCACTCATAATCACTCTCTAACCACACGGCTTCAACCAAGCGGCCTGGCATGGGCACGGTGCACCACAGCGCACCCAACAGGCAACACTGTAGAGAGCTGCCACGTTTGCTTGCTCCTGGTTTTAATGTTGCTCACAGGGGGGTCTCTCAGCACACCACACTTCTCCTCAGATAAGCTGACGTGGCGTGCTTTAGGGGGCGGCCCTGTACACCACTGAAAAGATGAGCTGGAGATATGCTGGCCACAGCTGTGCTGTCTGGAACGGGTGGAGAGAGGTTGGGGGTGGAGATGTTGCTAGGTGGGCATGGAGGGGGTGTTGGTGTTCAGGGAGTCTGGCTACTTCTCACGCTTTATCTTGCTGCAAACCTCGGCATCTGCTCGCACCTGTTGACAGCCGAGGGAGAACGGGTGGAGACAGAGGAACGGGTGGTGTGAGTGGAGACAGAGAAACCAGTGGTGTGGGTGGAGACAGAGGAACGGGTGGTGTGGGTGGAGACAGAGGAACGGGTGGTGTGGGTGGAGACAGAGGAACGGGTGGTGTGAGTGGAGACAGAGAAACCAGTGGTGTGGTGGAGCCAGAGGAACGGGTGGTGTGGGTGGAGACAGAGGAACGGGTGGTGTGGGTGGAGACAGAGGAACGGGTGGTGTGAGTGGAGACAGAGGAACGGGTGGTGTGGTCTAGACAGAGAAACCAGTGGTGTGGGTGGAGACAGAGAAACCAGTGGTGTGGGTGGAGACAGAGGAACGGGTGGTGTGAGTGGAGACAGAGGAACGGGTGGTGTGGGTGGAGACAGAGGAACGGGTGGTGTGGGTGGAGACAGAGGAACGGGTGGTGTGGGTGGAGACAGAGGAACGGGTGGTGTGAGTGGAGACAGAGAAACCAGTGGTGTGGGTGGAGACAGAGGAACGGGTGGTGTGAGTGGAGACAGAGAAACCAGTGGTGTGAGTGGAGACAGAGGAACGGGTGGTGTGGGTGGAGACAGAGGAACGGGTGGTGTGGGTGGAGACAGAGGAACGGGTGGTGTGGGTGGAGACAGAGGAACGGGTGGTGTGGGTGGAGACAGAGGAACGGGTGGTGTGGTCTAGACAGAGGAACGGGTGGTGTGGGTGGAGACAGAGGAACGGGTGGTGTGGGTGGAGACAGAGGAACGGGTGGTGTGGTGGAGACAGAGGAACGGGTGGTGTGAGTGGAGACAGAGGAACGGGTGGTGTGAGTGGAGACAGAGGAACGGGTGGTGTGGGTGGAGACAGAGGAACGGGTGGTGTGGGTGGAGACAGAGGAACGGGTGGTGTGGGTGGAGACAGAGGAACGGGTGGTGTGAGTGGAGACAGAGGAACGGGTGGTGTGGTCTAGACAGAGGAACGGGTGGTGTGGGTGGAGACAGAGGAACGGGTGGTGTGGGTGGAGACAGAGGAACGGGTGGTGTGGTGGAGACAGAGGAACGGGTGGTGTGAGTGGAGACAGAGGAACGGGTGGTGTGAGTGGAGACAGAGGAACGGGTGGTGTGGGTGGAGACAGAGGAACGGGTGGTGTGGGTGGAGACAGAGGAACGGGTGGTGTGGGTGGAGACAGAGGAACGGGTGGTGTGGGTGGAGACAGAGGAACGGGTGGTGTGGTGGAGACAGAGGAACGGGTGGTGTGAGTGGAGACAGAGGAACGGGTGGTGTGGGTGGAGACAGAGGAACGGGTGGTGTGGGTGGAGACAGAGGAACGGGTGGTGTGAGTGGAGACAGAGGAACGGGTGGTGTGGGTGGAGACAGAGGAACGGGTGGTGTGAGTGGAGACAGAGAAACCAGTGGTGTGGTGGAGCCAGAGGAACGGGTGGTGTGAGTGGAGACAGAGGAACGGGTGGTGTGGTGGAGACAGAGGAATGCGTGGTGCGGGCAGGAGAGAGGACAGTCTAAGGAGAACAGCGGGGAAACATGGGGACATGGGAGTAAAAAAGATAAACAGTTTGACCTTCTGATTCTGCCAATTTCCACTGGCCGCCGCTCCTCCCTGTCCCTCTTCTCTCCTGCCTTGCCCTCATCCCCGCGCGGCTCCAATTCCTTTTGGAGGATAAATAGTGTCTCCGTGCTTTAATAGCCCCACTCCCAAACAGCCGGCTGGGAGAAATAAAAGGAACTTTCTCCATTTATCTCTGGGAGAAAGGAGTTCCTATTAGGGAGCCCATAGCCACAGGGTGCGTCCCTCCCAGTCAGCGCAGCTTTGGAGATTGTCTGCCTGCTTTAAGATGCTATTGAGTCCTCACCAGGACAATTACATGGCAAGACCCCAAACACACATACACACACCACACACGCACACACACACACACACACACACACACACACACACACACACACACACACACACACACACACACAAACACACATGCACATACAGCCCACATACACACACAGCCTGCATACACACATACATTCCTGTATACAGACACCCAAAAAACACACATACACCCCACATATTTCCCCTCATACACACACATTCTCACCAAATAAATCCACACACACACATGCCCAACTCACTCCACAAACATTCACGTCAAACACTCATGCACCCACACACACACACACACACACACGCAGACACACACACACGCACACACATGCACCCACACACACACACACACACACGCAGACACACACACACGCACACACATGCACCCACACACACACACACACACACGCAGACACACACCTCACTACCTTCCAGAAACACCCTCCTGTAGTTCTACGCTAGACTTCCAGAAGATGCTGCTGATAATGCTGAACGTGTGTGTGAGTGTGTGTGTGTGTGTGTGCGCATGTGTGTGTGTGTGTGTGTGTGTGTGTGTGATGGAGGTACAACAGAGTGGGGCAAAGTGATAATGGTGCACTGAATGGTTTGGAATAAAGTATCATGGCAGCACGCCTGGACTGAGACGCCCGGGGTGGTAATGCAAATGGTGACCCCACCCCTCCATCTGGAATAATGATAGCCCTCCAAACAGTATGTATGATGAAACAGAGCGAAGGAGATATATAAATAAAAATAGCATACCTTCCTTGAAAATGACTTTATGTTGCCTTTGGGGATCTTCAGACACACCTTTGTACTTGCGCTGTAGGGCTCTCTCCATTTCTCCCTCTCTCGCACTCTGTATGATTTTTTTTTTCCATTTGATAAGGCACAAAGTAGATATTTCTGTGAGTAGCAATATAGCCTAGTGAAAAGAGAGCGTGGGGTTTAAACAGACCTAACCTCACGCATGCCATGTCAATCTCATTTCAGCTGGTTCAACAGATCAAGATGCTTATTTCTGCCCAAAGAAAGCGCGAGAAGAATAAAAAGAGGCCTTTCTCACATTGATCTTGGAGAGCCTCAGAATCTTAGGTGTGGAGGAAAGGGTTTTAGGAACTACACTGATATGTTTACTACATATCAGTGTACTTCCCACACTGTGTTAAATACACACTGACATGTTTGCGCTTGGATTTGTCCTTCTTTTACCTCCATGTTAAACACACACTATCCCGGGTCCCCATTTCCACCACTAGCAAGTGGCAATTCACCTTTGCACCTCCACCTGGTGTTCACGCTTGCGTGTTGTGAGAAGAACAGGGGAGGAACTTCTGCCTCTGCTCTCATGGTGCTGTAACCACATCCATCCAGGAAGCTCTCTGCCACCAACTCTTCATCCACATCAAACATCCTAAACCAGAACCAGAACCAGAATCTTTATTAATCTTTATTAAGTACCAGATGTAATACGAAATTTTTTTGGTGGAGGAGTTATATTTAGACCGTATGTAAGACTTCTAAACAGTCCACTGAACCAGAATTCCTTAGGTGATTTCTAATCATCCTACATAAAATAAAATGGTGTCTAATATTATACCTACAGGATCCTGTCATGATCAGCCCCTCATTTGTATTCCCAGGAGTTTCTTGTTGGTTTTCTTTGGTATGTCTGGTATTTAAACCCTGGTATCTGTGTAGTCAGTACTGGTTATTGTGAAGTTTGTTTCTGGTTGTGGTCTGTGAGTGTCTGGACGTGAGGTCTGTTTGAAGTTATTGTTGGTGTGTTCCAAGTGGTTGTTTTGTCTTTGTGTTTATCTGGATTCTGTAGACACTAAATAGCTTGAAGTGTGCTTGGCCACAATCGTACGTTGCTTTAGATAAAATCATCTGCTGAACATCGTTAATAAAATGTACTGCATTACTGTGAAACTTGTGTACTGCATCACTCACAAGAGAAAGCAAGAGAAGACTTGTGGGATGTTCAGTTGAGCGCACAATAAATACACTGCCGGGTGTCCCCTAAGGTGCATGTGTACGTAGACAAGGCAGGTAGTGTTTGAGTCTTTATGGCTCTCACTCCGGATCTCTGAGATGGGAGCCTCAGGAAGAGACAGTGCCTGCAGTGTGTGTGGGGTCTGCCTCGCTGCAGTGTGTGTGTGTGTGGTCTGCCTCGCTGCAGTGTGTGTGTGGGGTCTGCCTCGCTGCAGTGTGTGGGGTGTGCTGTTCCCCACTGTCTTCCTCAGTCTTCCTTGTCCTGGATGAGTAGGTGTGTTCGAGGGCGGAGAGCCATCGGCCCATGGTTTTCTCCGCACATCACGAACTTGCCACAGCTCTCCCGTTGAACTGCACCAGAACCTCGAACCAGTCCAGATCTCCTGGGATAAACAGTATGGTATAACTGCATTACAAAATAATCAAAAGAACAGGAAAGCCAGGGTGGACCTGCAGAAAGGGGTCAGGTGCTTGTCCACATGAATGTGTGGGTTTGTCCGACCAGATGGCGTACTCTGGACCCTCACTCTGGACCCTTGTCCAGTTGTAGCCTGTCTTTACTGTCTTTAGGGGTAATGATTCCTATACTATAAAATCTGATTAAGACATATATAGATGATGGTTTCCCTTCAGATATGCAGCTGTAGAAAATCACAGCTGTTGCTTTATAGTTCTGTAAAAACAGCAGAATGTTTTCGTTCTTAGTGTTACCACACACCCTGACTGTTCTACATGTGCACACTATTCCAAACTGTAGAAATTATATGCCACTTCAAGTCACTGGTGCGCCATACGTTACTTTAAGCACCATTACTGCGGCCTCAGAATTTCACCTGCTCCTCTATACAGCCAAGGAAACCACTTTCACCCAGGGTAAAATGGTCACCTCCTTTCCTTCAATAATGCCTTTGTAACACACTTCCCAGTGTCCTAATATCTTCACAGAGTTTCCTAAGGGCGCCTCTTAGCAGGGCGGCTCTGAGCAGCGGTCGCTGCCTGTGATAGGCCCTGTGTACTGGGCAGGTTTTGGTGATAGCAGCTCTCTGGAGGTGAGGCTTCTCTCCCAGGTCTCTCTCTGGCAGAAAGCAAGAGAAAGGGAATGAGAAACGGAGGGGTGGTGGGGCTCTGCGCGAGAAACGGAGAGACGCAGGAGGGAATTGACACGGAGCTTGGCTCCACGCCAGAGCCGGTCTCCTCACGCCTAATGTACGAGCAGGGATTTATTTAAACTGGGAGAAGAGAGGACAGCTTCACAGCGCCAGATTAATTCCGCCTTTTTATTCAGAAAATAAAAGAGACTTTGAATTATTGAGAGATAGTGGGATTAGGAGCCTCTCTTTCCAACCCCAATCTACACTCCTTTTAATTTCCACTTCATTAGAATTCTTTTTGAAGTATTTGAATGTGGACAAAGGGAGAGAAAGAGAGAGAAAGCAGAAAATATTAAATATCAGTTAAACTGTATTAGACTTAAGCCTGGGCCTTTTCCCTCTCACTTCTCTCTCTTTCTCTCTTTTTGCTTCTCCTCCTTTTTCTTTTTCCCCCAGTCATATTGATCCTACCATTTTGGCTCTCAATTATCAACTTTTATTGTAGGTTCAGTCAAGTGCAGAAAGGTTTCTGTCATTCCGTCATGCGGGGGGGGGGCTTGCAGTGCCCTGTGGGAGGACCCCTCTCTGCCCCCCCCCCCTCCCCTCCACTCACTGCATAAACTCCTCCAGCGATGTCAGCTACATTAGCCTCAGCCCTGGCGTCAGTGCTTGGAGACTCCACAAAAATACTACTCTCCTCCAACAAGGTCAAAGGTCAGGAGAGGCAAGACTGCTGTAGAGATGTTTTTAACTACTCACCAGTGTTGCTCTCCTCACTGGAAAAGGATGTTGTTACTGGTCACAAAAGGGTAGAGAGGTGAGTGAGCGTCTGATGAAAGATGTCGGAGTGCAGAGGGTTTGGTCTGATGACGACGGCTTATTATTTTTCTTCCTCTCCTTCCTCATCCCCCGACCCTAGCTGCTTCTCTTCTAAGCGGGTTTTGGGATTGTTCCGTCGTCTGCCGTGATCTGTGATATCACTGGCGTGTCCTCTCCGAGCTCCCCGAGGCAGCTGAAATGTGATTGTGGACAGGGGGATTCTTCCTTTGTCAGACTACTGCTTCATAATCTTTGCCAACACTTTGTGTGGGGGGGATTACTGCTAAAAGTGTTAGCACATATTTACAACTTCTCCAGTAAATGCACTACAGCCACTTTCACTGAAGCCAACCCAGCCACT